>NW_018734811.1:0-59888 GCF_002204515.2 Aedes aegypti
CGAATCAAATTAGTTACACGTAAAAGTTGGTGAGTGGTTGAATTTCCATGTTAGAATCCGAACTGTTCAGTTGTTCATTGGCAAAAATTGAATTTCCGTTGATGTAGACCATCATTCTGTTAAAAATTACCTTTTTACAAAGTTTACTGATGGAGGAAAGCAAACTGATTGGACGATAGCTAGAAGCTTCTGTTGGACTAGTAAGTCCTAAATTAAAAGTGTGCGCGCTTTCAAACTGCATAGCAGGTGTTTGAGCTTTTTCGCAATTAGTTAGTAATAATTTGTTTTCCTCTTTCAATGCCGGAATTGGCTTTTGAGGTTTTCTCAAAATTTTAGATAATTTCCAAGAGCTTAGACCCTCTATAATTCTTTGGGGATCCTAGATATGAGACGAATCTTCAAACTCTTCGCGGACTTCTGGGTACACCACTGAAGTGGGTAATTGGGGTAAGTGAAAATAATTTGTATATATTACTGAATATTTGAATTAACGTTTTGAATAATTTACGATAGGTAAGAAATTTCTGAGATGTTCAATCATTATTGCATAATAGAGCAAAATATAGTTAACCTGTCAACTATTACTCCGTAACAGGTGTTCAGCGTGCAATCTTATTTTGATATTTTAAGTGGTAAAAAGTTGCGGAAAATTATTTTCTGTACCACTTCAAGTTGCCCGCTCTAATAATCAATCACATAGGCAAGTAGAAAAACAGGATACATTTTTCAAAAAGTTTTTCTGCTAAAATCGAATTTACGTACAATTTCCATTTCTACATACTCAGTGGCAAAAGTTAGTAACAAAATACTGTATTTCCAAAAAAATGCCCAAGTTTGGGGCTCGTTATCTCAGTTTCTGGTAGTCCAAATAGACTGAAATTTGGATGATGAACTAATTACCTGAAGTTTTGCGTATATTGAGCTAATTAAATTCCAATTACTTTCCAAAGAGTATCAGAAAGTTGTTCAAAGACAAAAGTAATTAACCGAGATATTTTGAACTACCAGAAGCTGAGATACATAGTTTCATAATTTTATATGGAATAACAGCATTTGTTTACTAACTTTTGTCACTGACTATACTGTTTATGTTTGGTGCTAAATAATATACACCATATATCGCATATATGGTGTATATATCTTATTTATTCCAATTTGAAGTCTTATGAACTTTTTTTGTGTTTTGTGTTTTGTCCCCTTTGTGTTGGATTGAGGATCCTGGCCATCCGGTAGTCGAATACCGGCAAGAAATCACTACCAACGCCAAGAAACAAAAATCAAGATGCCACGTTATACCTCCCGGATGAGCTGCTGAGAACCCTGATCCCAATCCCTACCATGTCCTTCCTTCAAAAATTGTGACCACTAACCTCGAGCTGCCACGAGTACCCTGGCCTCCATCCCAATATTAATGTTGAAAAAGTCAATTAATTGTATGTAATAAAAATACAAAAAATGAATTTCGGCTCCGTAAAGCGTTGAACGCATTTGAGCCTCAAATAAAACGAACTAGATAAAAAAAAGTCTTATGAATTTGAAGAATCTCATACGATTTTTCATTACCCCACTTGACCCACGACCCTACACTTTTTAAAATGATAAAAATAACTGAATTCATAATTTAAAAAAAAAAATATTATTTTTGTGTGATCTGTAACCCATTTATGAGAAATACAGTCGACTCTCCACATCTCGATGCTCTACATCTCGATATCTCTCCCTATGTCTATGATTGCTTTCGGTCCCTTCATTCTGCATACGATTTCGCTCTCCATATCTTCGATATCCTCCTTATCTCGATGTATTTCTGCCAAATTTTTTGTTCACAATTTTTTCTGTATATGTCGATATGAACATTGTCAAAGGTTACTAGACCAGTAGGCGAATTCCGGCGCGTTTTTTCTTCGAAGAAAGAAAATTTTCTTGCTGGTGCGTAATGGAAGAAAATTTTCTTCTCTTCGAAGAAATTGTTAGCCGGAATTCACCTACTGATTTAAATGATTCAGAACATTTGGGAAACTCGAAATGAAGTTTTGTTTATTTACCGCGTATCCCCGTTGATTTGACCACATTTAATCTGAACCCTGCTAATTTGCACCATCGTTTAGATTAAAAATGGTTCAAACGCATTTAGCTCATGGAACGGAGTAAAGTGAAAATGGAACGCTGTGGAAAGGAACGCAAAAATCAAAACAAATCAGTGAAAGAGGTAACCCCGGAACACGTGACTAGGGTGACTAGATGTTCAAATTAAAAAATGAAACGTTCAAATTAGCGGGGGCACGGTATATTTTCCTAGTAACGGAGCGATTTACAATCTAGTGTTCATTTGATTTAATGTTTCTTTGTCTCGATTAGAGTTACTGTGCACGTGCTGTAGCCTAAGGTGCAGGAGCCTCATTGCTTGCAAGCGCACGCTGTACATTGTGAGACCTTTTAAGGTGTGCCTCATTTGGCATCGTCCATTATTACGTAACACCCAAAATTGAAAATTTTCGTTCCCTTCTCCCCCCCTCCGTAATGCTTTTTGTATGAAAAATTTCAAATTTTTCGTATGAACCGTAATGCTTGAGCCTACTCCCCCTACCCCTAGAGCGTTACGTAATTTGTGGATGCCGCCTTTTTCTTCAGATGTGTGTCCACTGCGGTCTAATGCGCCTCCGTCACATGTGCTGTTTGAAATTCAGCGCAATAATTGAAGATATTACAAAAGTTTTAAACGAGGATCGCAATTGTAACTCTTGGATCGCGATTCTTCGACCATATCATGTAGGCCATCTAGACACCTGCATAATGAGGCGAAAATAGTTGTAGAGGCTCTTCGCTACTATGTAGTTGTTTCACAACTTGGATACCGATGGCAACCCGTAGAGCTGATCAGCACATGAGACGAGTCTTCCCGAGAGCACATAACCTAGCGCGCGCTTTTAGAATTTTCGTGAGCCTCCGGCTAGCGCAGCAACACTAGGATTCCGATGAGCTGAGAGATGTTTGGTTGGAGGCTCGTCAGTACATTTATGTGCTCCTGAGAAATATGTAATTGTAGTCTCGATCTCTTTCTATCTAGACGGTCCTTCGATATTGAGATGTGGAGAGGCGACTGTATTATCATTTTTGTAGCCTTCAAAAATATATTTGAAAATATATATATATGAATTTGACATTGCATTTCGATGATCTATTTTTGTACCAATATGATCAATTAAAACAAGTAACTCCCAATACTGGACCAGCTCGATTTCTGTGAACTTGTGATTCATTGAATGTTTTTACTCCAGGAATAGTATTTCATTGCCAATTTAATGCATATACAAAATCTACAAGTACAATTTGAGTTTTACTCAATTTGGAAGGTATCCATTTCAAACATTTTTCATATATGGCGAGAAATACCACATTTTTCGATGTGGTCCTAAATGTTTATTCAACTTATTTTCATTGCATTTTAATACCATGATCGACGGAATATTTTGAGTTTTGAGACACTGGTGCAAAAATCACAAAGGTATCTTTAGTAAAAGACGTCTTGATCGTTTTAAACGTTTATTTCAGAATGTCTTACACTGTACAGTCAGTCACTGTCATCATATGTCATGGCCTACTTGTGAACAGCTTTAGTACTAATTATAATATAACTCTACTACATTTCGGTCATCCTGATCCGTCAATGTCCTCATTGACACCATAATTGACTAATGAATCAGAATTTGATATCCATCTCCTCATATTATTTGGTGAACATACAGAGCTGAACGGTAAGTGTGTGACTTGAAAATCATAAATGTCTGTAATAAGGTATCGATCATTTGGTAGCTTTTTCTTGATAACATAAGGTCCTCTAAATTTTTTGGACAATTTATTTTCAAAATTTGTTTTTAAAACCACAAAATCTCCTTCCTTGTAATCCTGTACACCTTTTCGTTTTTTATCAACCATCTTTTTATTATATGCCTGAAGTTTCTTTATGCTTTCATTTGCCTTTTGTCTAATTTCTAATATTCCCGGATTTTGAACTGGAAGTTGATTGTTTCTTACAAATGTTTCAATGTTATTATTTTCAGATTTTAAATTGTTTTGCAATACACCAAAAAGTAAAACACTTGGGAAATTTTGAATAGATCTATTGAAAGTATTATTATAGACATATTCTATGTCTGCCAATAATTTATCCCATTTAAGGCCCGTATCATTCATCAATTTGGCTATCATTGGAGACAGAGTTCTGTTTAACCTCTCAACTTGTCCATTCGCTTCTGGTGTACGAGTTGCTGTTTTGATATGTTCGACAAACCGTTCAACGCAAAATGTTTTAAATTTATCCGATGTAAAACAACTACCTCGATCAGTTATTATCCTTAACGGTTTGCTGTAATGATTAATATATAATTGCAAATTTTTTATAACTTCATCAGTACTTGTTGTTTTAGTAGGATCAAATTTGGTAAACTTAGTGAATCCATCTACAATAACTAAAATATATTTGAAGTTTTTTGAAGAAGATTGTTGAATCGGACCATAGTGATCAATATGAATTGTATTAAAAGGCTGATCACCTTTTTCTATATTCTTTAAAAATCCTTCCTTCTTTGAATCTGCTGGATTGTAAAATATGCAGCTCAAACAGTTATTGATATATTTTTTCACAATTTCCCTCATACATGCAAACCAATAGCATTTCTTTATTTCGATCATTGTTTTCTCTATTCCTAAATGACCTAATTTATCATGACATATTCTTATTATATTATCAATCATGCACTTTGGTACTACTAACAATGATTTTCTATCATCATTTCTAAACAAAATTCCATTTTTTAGTTCAAAATTAGGAAAAGTTCCAGTTTCTAAATGCAATTTTTATGTTTTTTAGTTTCTCATCTTGTTCTTGGGCTACAATAATATTCCTTTCTATTTCGTCAGTCGTCAATATGCATATATTATCATTATTTTCAAATTTGTTAGAAGTACGATCATTTTCCAAATGACTCATGGAGAGCCTACTTAATGCATCTACATGTTTCATTTTATCACCGTCCCTATATTCTAAACTGTAGTCATAGTTTTCTAAAAATAACGCCCATCGACTAATTTTATGATTGATTTCTTTTTTAGCTAAAGTTTGTGCCAAAGCATTACAATCTGTGAAAATTTTAAATTTTTTTCCTGACAAATATACATGGAAACGTTTCACAGCGTTTACAACAGCTAGCGTTTCTAACTCAAAACTATGCAATTTACTTTCATACTCATCAGTTTGTTTACTATAGAAACTCACGGGATGAAATTTACCATTTTTCTGTTTTTGTAATAAGATAGCTCCAAATCCATATGAGCTAGCATCACAGTGTAGTTGAGTTTCAGCATTCGAATCATAAATGGATAAAACTGGTGCTTTAACTAATATGTTTTTTAATTTCTCAAATGCTTCAATTTCAACTTCATTGAAAACGAATTCTATATTTTTTCGTAATAAATTATATAGAGGTTTGGCAATAGTTGAAAAATTATAAATAAATTTTCTAAAATAACTAGTCAAGCCTAAAAATCGTTGTACATCCTTAGCATTTTTAGGTATGGGAAAGTTCATCACGGATTCTATATGATGTTTACTTGGCTTTCTTCCAAACTCATTAATTGTATAACCTAAATAATCTATTTCATTAAAACAAAACTTACACTTATCAAAATTAAGCTCCAACAAATTATTACTTAAAATTTTCAAAACTTCTTTCAAAATTTCGAAATGTTCTTCAATTGACATGGATGCTATTAAAATATCATCAATAAAAACTACAATTTTACCTTCAACAATGAGATTCTTAAAAAATTTATTAATAAATCTTTGGAACACTGCTGGCGCATTGCAGAGACCAAACGGAACTCTTTTATATTCATATTGACCAGAAGGGGTTACAAAAGAGGTATACTTGGTGCATTCAGGTGCAATTCTTATTTGGTGGAATCCTGATTTCAAATCTAGTATAGAAAATATTGATTTATATTTTAATTTATCGAATATATCTTCTATTAGTGGCAAAGGATAGTTATCGCGATATGTGTCTTTATTTAACTTTCTATAATCTATACACAATCGAACATCGCCATCCTTTTTCGGAATTAAAACTATTGGACTTGCAAAAGACGAGTCACTTTCTTTAATGATACCTGATTTGAGCAATTCGTTAATTTTACCATCAACTTTCAATTTATCAGATTGAGAAAGCCTTCTAGGTTTAAAATGAAATGGTGCAGCGGATTTAAGAGTAATTTTCATTTCATAATTTGTTTCTGGATAAGGAGGTCGTTTGAAGGAAAAGTAGTATTTTTTGAAAATCTGAAGCAAATTATCCAAATGATCGCTATCAATATCACTAGTATGTTCAATGATTTTCTTGTCATCAATTAATTTAACAATGTTCGTTACCTTGTGTTCAGCACTGTCCATTCGACCATCAATAAAAGGAGTCCGAGAGATATGAATTTTGCGATTTTCAATTATGGTTTTCATTCCGGGCGTCAAAATAACGTTTCTACCAATTATGGCATCATATGACATCATGGCCGAATCAGGAATCACCAGAAATTCATTGCTGAAAAATACATTTTGAATACAAACATTAGTAACTAGCCTGCCCACAATATTTAACCTAGTTCCTCCGATACCCTTGTAAGATTTATTTTCATTATACGAACACATTTTTTCGCGATCGATCAAACCAAGGCGTATCAGACAAACTGGGCTGCCTGTGTCAAACAAAGCTTTTAAATTAAAATCAAAATCAGTCAAATAGATATCTACTAGTCCATCTTTGTTAGTCATTGTTCTGTCCACCGAAACTTCCTTATTATTTGGCACAGTTACGTTCGCATGTCTGATCATGGCAGTTGTATTTCTGGTAATTTGTTGCTTCTGATGGGGAGCTTCATTCGAAAAGTTTACAGCTATATGACCAGGTTGACCACATTTGTAGCAAACAGGAACATTTGATGGACGTCGCAGGTAAAGTTGAATGGATTTGAATGCTTGAAGCAGATTTTCAACAGACGTAATTCCACACATTTTAGCTTGGTTTCTTAGACGAATATCCGGAATCCCTTCAATAACGTACTCAACTAGCTCTGATTCATCCAATTTCAACGGGACAGCTAATCTTCTTTTGTCAAGGTAATAGTCCAAAAAGGTTTCATTTACTTCCCATTTTCTTGCTTCAAGCTTTCTCCGTAGTTCAAAAGTGTTTTCTACAATTCCAAAAGTAGACTTCAACTGGCTTCTTATTTTCTCATAATCTTCTAACAACAAATCTGGTTGTGACGACAACCAAATTTGTGCTCTTCCTCTTAATTGTCTAAAAATAATCAGCTTCATCACTTGTTTCTCTACTCCAAAAGTTTGCTTAATTTGTTCAATCATAGATAGGAAAAAGTTGACGTTTTCATTCGACGATCCCGAATACAACGGTAGGAACGAACTGAGTTCATGAAGATCGATACAGCTATTTGTTGCTTGTTTCAACTCCAGTGTAGCGCTTTGTCTTCCACTAACCATCTCTGATGACTTCTCGGCGTTTCTGAATCCACCACAATGTTCGCTTCTTGACGTTCCACAGGCAACTCTCTTGGTCATCTCATTCCACCCGACGGACTGCTCGTTGACACCTTGAGAAGGAAGACCGCTTCCGAAATTCTCCGGTTGTTCTGAATCCGATCGGGAATTGATTTGAGGCATATTTGTTGGTTGATCCCACTTCTGATTTTTAGTTAAAGACGTCTTGATCGTTTTAACGTTTATTTCAGAATGTCTTACATTGTACAGTCAGTCACTGTCATCATATGTCATGGCCTACTTGTGAACAGCTTAGTACTAATTATAATATAACTCTACTACAGTATCATACAACAAATCAAGCTGTACGAAACTGGGGACTGCTTGACCAAAATTGTAGTTTGTCCACATTTAGTTTGAATATGGTACAACATACATTCACACTTTCATATTATGATTATATTTGATCATGCTTGCGTGATCAAAGATATTTTTCCATATTCAAAATAATAACTAATTATTCTCAAATTTAAGGCAATTTTCAAACATCTTTATTTTTTCAAAAATGCATGCGTTTTTCAACGCAAATATTACTCTCCATTACAGGTTTCTTTTCTTCTAATACACCATCTTGATTGGACCATGAGTTCTCAATTTTTCGACTTTTTCCGGCATTGGGTGCTGCCCTGTACTGGGGGATCTTCCCTTACTTTTGAACATTGTAGATATGACTTGATGAAAAGCGTATTTTAAAGCAAAAATCTGAGCTAATTTAAGGCATTGTCACAATTTTTTAAAGCTGTCGCGGAGCACCTGCCAAGTTTTGGCGGAGCTCAAAGTGCTCCACGGAGCACGGTATGAAAACCGCTGAACTAAATATTTATTCTACCAGCTCACCATTGCCTAACCCACACGCTAAAAATCTGGAATTGAACCCATTTTTATAATTGTCATCGGATCTATCGGAAGGTCTAGGACACGCATGACAGTGTCAACAGATGCGGGTAAGCGAATTCAGTCTCCCGTTTCCACGGCTCATTTGCGAACATTAGGTACACTCTTAAAAATAATGAGAATTACGGGTGATGTAAACCTCTTTACACTTAAATGTTTTGTGTCTTAAACTTAAAAACGATTGAAATGTATGTGTCTTCTGACGTATTATAATATTCCAATGTTCAATAACCTAGTTTTACAAATTTATTTAAAAATAAAGACCCCTTTTCAAAACCAGGTGTTTTTGCTATGAAAATTTAAAGCACAACTGCTATTTATGTTCATTTAATCGTAATTTTACATGAAGTCAGCTTTTCAGACGATAGCACCCACCAAGTCAGTTTTCAAAGATGGCCGGTACACGACGTCGGGAGTGAGTTTGTTTGAAATTGTTTTGGAAAGTTTCCATTTCACATAATTTTCGATTGCCATTTCACAATCGGTGATGGTATAATGTTATTAACAGCAGTGCGTGATCATTTTACGAGTGCAGTAGTGATGAAGATGACCGCAAAAATCCGGATATGGAACCAAATAAAATGTTTTGATCTTCTGGCTTTTGTTTATGCTGCCATACAGTTCTTGCTAAGAATGCCGGTGGAGAATTGTTCAAAACCTATTCTAAGTGAATGGTTCAAACAAATCAAAACTAATAATCAAAGTGTACCTGCTGTTTTCATCCTCTTAGTGAAATGAATAATTGGTATAACGGCATCCAGAAGGACTTATTATTCCCGACTTGGGCCAAGTTTATGTGAATAGCAATTTGAAAGAGAGGTGCTCCTAAGCTATTAATCTATGGTCGAAGATGTCAGTCCGTTTCGAAAATGAATCTTGCTGAATAGCGAATGTACAGTGTGATAAGTAAGGGAGAATTTCTGTAGATTCTGATAAGAGGGTAACTGTTCCAGTTCCTTTTCGCCTAGAGAAAAACAAATCCCACGGCATGACGCGAAAACTGTAAAGGTTTACTTTTACGTCATGATGTAAAAGTAAATCATTATAGATTTCACGTCGAGCCGTTTTTTTTTTGTTCTGTTGGTATCATGTAATTTTAAGAATGGACGTAAATTTAAATCATATAATTCGCTTCTTTTATGTGTATCTATGAAGACTTAAATTTACATGATATTTTCGAAGTGTGTATAATATTAATCATGCAATAGCAACTAATCCAAGCTCCTGCATTATGACAATCCATAGCGGATTTCTCAAGTGCGCCATTAAGCGGATTTATTTCAACGCCAGCATCTAAGAACAATGGCATTGAACTTGACAGCTGTGGCTTTCGCTGTGGCTGAACAAACCACTTGTGTCGTGCAAAGCAAGCTGTAAATTAATAATTTTCGCAATATTTGAACACTAGTTTGACGTGGGATGGTTTTATCTTGTCACGCACTGGACCTCGAGATGACATACATATCTTTTAAAGGGGACGGCGACGACAAGAAGTTCGTTGTTTGATTGACCGTAGAAATCACTTGTCATTGATGCAAGAGTACAGTGGAAGACGTGTTCTAATTTTGAAAACTGATCCCACAACAATATTTTTAATGATTTGTAAGCTCCGGATTTTTTTTTTAATTTGCAAAAGATTATATTTTTTCTAGAAAAGCTGCAAATTAGAGAAAACATGTGATGCTTAGTATCTATGTTTCGTGCTGACAAATTGAAAAGCACACAATTCTGCACAGAAAACTTACAACTATAGCGTAGATGAAAAATAATATATTTTTTGTAAAAATAAAATATCCTAGGTATTATTCAGCCAAACTCTATTCGTCACAATAGGAAATTTACAACACTTGATTCGTTTTGAAGTGCATTTAGTAAAATTTTATTTCATTATGTTATCGAACAAAATGAAACTGAAAGTAAAATCAACCAAATGTAGAAAATTTAAGTGGATATTTCTTTAGAAATCCGAATCCAAACTCCGAAAACTCTCATTTCACAAACCGGATGCATATCGAGTACCGAACCTGCGGCTGCTCATTTGTAGATTATCAAAGCAAACAAATGCAATATGCCTACACAAGAAAAAAAAACCTTTTCTTGATACTTTCATAGCTACTAGGCAGTCAGCGACCGGTAAACCACGACAACGACCTGCGATAAGTCTCCACAAAATCGTGAACTATCAGTATCACAAGCAGTCTCGTAAAAACGGTTACCCTTAATCCCCCAGGCCATGCTGAACTACAACAGACCGCAGATATGGTACTCTACTCCACTTGGCGGACTAAATTCCACATTACAAATCTTAGGGATACCTACTCGTAAAATGTTCGGTCAGCTTTACCTGTACGCTAAGGTGGCCCATTTTTATACGAAAAAGCTCAAATTGTAAAACTCTTGAATTACATCTCCCATTTTTTTCAATCCCCATCCCCAATTTTGTTTTTTTTTTAACGAAAAGGCCCTTTTTTGCAGTCTCTACTCTAAGATATTCTAAGAGATTTTGACTACAACGCATCCTATGGTCAAAAATGAAGTGGGGATTATGTTTCCCTTAAACTTTAAGCTCGTTTAGCTGCTTCTTAGAGTTAATGGATTTCTCCAAAACATACACAGTAGTTTCTGAGGCTCCAAATGAACAAATTTAATAGCGTAACTCAGGATTTTTGTTGTTGTCGTTTGATCATTATGAGCCACCCTTTTGTACACATTACTACTATACTTACCGGTTCAATCGAAAGCCGCCCTCGTCATTTGAGCTTAGCTCATGGTCTGGCAGGCAGCCAGCCGAGGTGCAAACCGAAATAAGAAAATTATATGTGTAACGAAATTTCGTGTCAATAAATTAGCCAGATTAAAACAGTTATTTAACGAAAGACGCCCACGAGCCATTTCTCCGTCAGCATCGTCGTCGTGGCCGTTTTGCTGCACTTTGCTTTGCCAGCATAATAACTAGTGCGCCGCGCCGTTGCTGTTGTTCATATGTTAATACCTTTCTTGAGTGCTGGTCCAGGTATCCGACGCTTGCGACTGTCAGCTGTAGTAATGGGATAAATTCCATCTGTAAACAGCTTTTCCTGACTGGGTAATTAATCCCATAAACATACAAAAGATATTGCACATGTGATGGAGGTTCACCAGTACGCGTTTGACTGATTTGTAGGTCCACTTTGGGCGAATGCATATAGGGAGCCGGATCCTATTCTTGGCACTTTTGATTCACTTCGGCAGTGGGGTTTTTTGAAAGCTTCAGAGCTCATATTTGGCCACAATATGCGTCGTACTAAAGCGCTTCTTATTGCAAAGTTTCAGACAATTCGGCCGAGAAAAACCCCCCATGCCAAAGTGAATCATGGAAGTGCCCAAGTAGCTCTGCACCCTATGTGTCATTAAAACGATTATTTGTTCTCCACAATAATTTAGTTGAATGCAGCAAGAAGATTCAGTCATAGAGTTTTACCAATGTAGGTCTTAGATAATATTCCCTAAATTTCTCAATTTACACTTATTTTATCACTTTACACGATCCCCAGTTCTACTAGTAAAACCCGCTTTGCAGGCATTAACATTAAGTAATCAGCCCAATAAAGTCTATCATGTTTATATGCAATAGTATTGCTTTCTTCGTGCTACTGAAATGAGTCTTGATTCATGCGTCTGCGTCAAACATCATTTTCCATTTTTTCATCGAGTATTGCACATAGCACCTTAGTTCTAAACCTTCGAAAGCTTTTTGGTGTACTTTGTTTAAATGAAGACGTCATGAGTTAATTAAAAGCCGCCAGATTAGTCAACGCATCAAACAGACTGGATTTCGTTGTAGGTTTTGCTATCAATTAACAGAAAAACATGCGCTTCAAGACGAACCATTTTCCAACAACTCCCAAGCAAACCATACCATGATTGGTTATTGATAAATTATGGCTATCGCAAATGAAGTGAACGTCTGTTATAATTATCGTTTTTAATGAATTAACCTCGATAAAATAAATTAAAAAACAAAACTTCTCCATTTTGGGGCTTTCCTTAGCCGAGTGGTTAGAGTCCGCGGCCACAAAGCAAAACCATGCTGAAGGTGTCTGGGTTCGATTCTCGGTTGGTCCAGGATCTTTCCTTATGGAAATTTCCATGACTTCCCTGGGTGCACGGCATAAATAATAACAAGGCAGGCTCTTTACTGATGTAAATATCAAGTTTGATTGTAAACATGTGACGTCACTCCTATCATACATATACCTTCCGGACCACTAGATCATTTTTCTCGTAAATTTGTTCGAGGTGGATAGGGATGACGTCGTCAAGTAGCTGTCAGTTTTGGGAATATATCACCTTCTTAATATAGAACACCGTGCCTGGGTGGGCATAGAGTGACATGCTAAGCTGAGAAGCAGCCTCTGTCCCAGCAAGGACGTAGTATCAATAATTTTGCGAATTTGTTATTAAGACGGATATATGAGAATATAAATTATGATCAATTTTTGAATTGTCGCGCAAATTGTCCAAAGTCATTTTCTATTTTGTTAAAGAAGCTACCATGTAAGTCAGCCATCTCTGTGTTGATCTAGGATACTCGACTGGAAGGATTTTAACTGTGATTTTATGGCTTTCTCAGTTAAAATCCTTCCAGTCGAGTATCCTAGATCAACACAGAAATGGCTGACTTACATGGTAGCTTCTTTAACAAAATAGAAAATGACTTTGGACAATTTGCGCGACAATTCAAAAACTATGCCTCTAACAACATTAGATTATGATCAATTTTATTTCACCTCAAGTCACTACCAAGCACATAACGCTCCAAATCAGTTATATAGTGTTAGTATACTGCCCTTCTACGCCTTGTTCCATGTTCTATGTTAATCTTTAAAACGGCGAAACAAGTATGCGTAGAACGTAGTATATGGGTTATTAGTATTAGCATTCAGCATTTTGCACAAATTCGTAGGTGGTACAGTGCTAGACTATTGTATGAGGGTTGCCTCCTTTCCGTCCGTTACCAAAGTTAGAAATTTGGGACTAACCTTTAACTCTTAGACAAGATTGACGCATTCTCCAAAAGTCGAGTGCTGTCCTGGCCACGTCCTTGCGAAAGCTGGGGAATGGGATAGCATAATGGATTAAACGCCTACTTAAGAAAGATGCAGAGAACTCTACGACCTCTCATAGGTGTTACGGGATGTTGTGGAATGTTGATGGAAAGAGTAGTACCATAGGATACGTTCGGTAGACGTGTTGGCCGACAAATGGTTAATATTTACGCATTGTGGTTATGCGCTGCTGATCAGAACAAACTCACCAAATTCCATGAAACTCCTCTGTAATCCGTCGCTCCTCTAACAATGAACAAGAGTGTGAGCCGTAACATAGTACTACCCAGCAAAATGCACGCACCGCACGAAAAAAAAAAACGACAGTAAACTGCTGTTCATAATTCATACCGAACCGAGCATCGACGAATCACATTTAATTTTTCTATCAACACGTTCAACACACACAGGAGATAAAAAAACAAGTCGGGCCAAACGAATCATTTGCTGGAACCATCACAGAGCACTCTCGAGCACTCTCGAGCAAAACGCAAGCAAATCGAACAAAAGTAAAAAAAACATAACTCGACAAATCATCTTCAGATATAACCTTCGAAAAAAGCACTTTTATGACTTTTAGAAAAATGTTTCCATAGAACATTTGCACGTGGCATAGCACTATCCGCTGAATCTATTTTTCACCAGGCGAATTGAAAAAATAAAAGCGAAACGAGGTAAACGTGACACAAAATTCATAACGCAGTACCCTGCGCGCATGGCTTGCTGCGATAAGGGGTTAAAAGTTGTTATTCTATAGTTTAAAGTTTAGTAGTGCCAATAGAAATATTAGTAGTAGAACGCTAATAGCGCTGTTCTCACAAATCTGAATTAGTTAATTATCACCTTTAACTGTATCTATTCATTGCTTGTCCGATGCCATATTGTAGTGGATGATTTGAAAATTTATTTGACACTTTGAGGACCGGTACTCAAGCTGTCAGCGCGTGGCAAACTAGATGTTGGTAACACGAACAGTAGCGACATTAGCATTCTAAGGTTAATGCTTCTACTGTAGCGCCCTAGGTAGCGTTCATAAATGATGATTCATTTTGTGACCAATTTTTAACATCGTAGCCTATTTTTCCATACCTCATACACTAAAACCTTAATTTCATTCATTTATTTAGTTAACATCTACACAGATAACACTGAATCAACAATTTCACGCCACAATATACTCGGTTCGTGGCCGCATCTCTCCATCCTCGGTTCTGTCCCACGCTCGCCAAATCGATACGCACTTGATCCGCCCACCTAGCTCGCTGCGCTTCACTCCTTCTTGTACCAACTGGATCCGAAGCGAATACCATCTTTGCAGGGTTGCTGTCCGGCATTCTTGCAACATGCCCTGCTCATCGTATCCTTCCAGCATTGGCCACCTCTGGATACTGAGTTCGCCGTAGAGTTGGGCGAGCTCGTGGTTCATCCTTCGCCGCCACACACCGTTCTCCTGCACACCGCCGAAGATCGTCCTAAGCATCCGACGTTCGAAGACTCCAAGTGCTTGCAGGTCCTCCTCGAGCATCGTCCACGTTTAATGCCCGTAGAGGACTACCGGCCTTATGAGCGTTTTGTACATGGTACATTTGGCGCGGGCGTGAATCTTTTTTGACCGCAGCTTATTCTGGAGGCCAAAGTAGGCCCGACTTCCACTGATGATGCGCCTCCGTATTTCACGGCTAACGTTATTGTCAGCCGTTAGCAAGGATCCAAGGTAGACGAACTCGTCGACCACCTCGAACGTATCCCCGTCTATTGTAACACTGCTACCTAGGCGAGCCCGGTCGCGCTCGGCCCCACCAGCTAGCATGTACTTTGTCTTGGCCGCATTCACCACCAGTCCAACTTTTGCTGCCTCTCGTTTCAAGCGGGTGTACAGGTCTGCCACCTTTTCAAATATTCGGCCGACGATGTCCATATCATCCACGAAGCAAACAAATTGACTGGATTTCGTAAAAATCGTACCCCGGCTGTTAAGCCCGGCTTTCCTCACAACACCTTCTAGCGCAATATTGAACAACAGGCACGAAAGTCCATCACCTTGTCGTAGTTCCCGGTGGGATCCAAACGAACTGGAGTGTTCGCCTGAAACCTTCACACAATTTTGCACACCTTCCATCGTCGCTCTTATCAGTCTCGTGAGCTTCCCGGGAAAGCTGTTCTCGTCCAAACCTCAATTTACTAAGCCTTTTTTTCACACAAATTTAATTGACATCATTTGTTTTTACGAAGTAAATTCAATTTACCTGAGTTTTTACGAAATGCGTAAATTGAGTTTAGACAATTATGTGGGAAATTATGTATGGGGTCGTCCATAAATGACGTAGCTTTTTAGGGGGTTGGGGGGGGGCTTCACGAATTTGTGACGATGTGTGACGAGGGGGAGGGAGGGGTCCTAGCTAGTGGACGTAGCATTTTGAATCACGTCGGTAAAATAAGAGGCGCTGACAAAATGACATACAACTATTTTTATTATCAAACTTCTTTTTTCATTGTTTGACTTATAAAGTTGGGTTCTAAAGTGATGATTCAGCTTCAAAACATTCATATGACAAGATTGGAAAAAAATTTAAGAAATTTTATATTTTCTGTAGTGCAATCAAACAGATTTGTTGATGCTTTAAATAATTTTGAGAACATTATATTCATGTAATAATAAATTTATTTATAAATAAAGATTAAAGATAGATAAATAATTTAAAAATCAAGGCTTTAACAACTTGGAAAACATTGTTTGTTTTATTCATATTTTCTGTTACTTAGAGCATATTTCTTTAAAAAACATATGTTCGTTTTGGCAAATATTATATTAAAACAAGATATTCATTCCGTGAATTATGCTCTCAATGTTGCAGAAGATCTCCACCCAATCAACTCATCGATTTGTTTTGATATATCAATGCTCTTGATGGAATAGCCTGGATAAAACTTGATGGAAAAGCCTGGACGACAGATTCGATTGTTATCGAAATTGTTCTATCATTCAATTTTCTTAATAACTCGGTAATTTGAAGAAAGATTAATTTTAGTATTTATTTGTTTCGTTATAGTTTGTGTAAGATTATTTCAGTATGGGGAACGATAATGAAGTTAAGCTGAAATATCAATAAAGTTGAATAACTTGTACAATTATCGCTAAGATTTTCTGAACATTTCAAATATTACAAGTGTAATCTTTTCTACATCTGGCACCTGATTGCTCAATGGATTTGAATTTGGATGATAATGACAAATATCCATTTCAAATCAAATATATCTTCTCTTGATCATTTTCATTGAAATCTATTTCCTAACAACGAATTATTAAAAAGCAATTCTCTAAAATAATTAATTTTTTTTTTTCAACATATTCTAAAATCTATTGTACGATTGTACTCTAACTCGTTACTGTTAGCTTCATCAATCCAATCGAAGATTTTTCCTTTTTTCTATATTTTCAGCTGTAAACTAATTTTTCATGGTAACAACAGTGGTGTAGTGCTTAGAACACACGCCTCTCATGCCGAGGACCTGGGATTGAATCCCATCCCCGAGATAGTCACTAAAAATTTGAGTGACGACTTGCTTCGGAAGGGAAGTAAAGCCGTTGGTCCCGAGATGAACTAGCCCAGGGCTAAAAATATGGTTAATAAAGATAGAATAGCAAAAGTAATACAATTTAGCCAACAACTTAAACAGGAAAATTCATTTAAAACTGTTTTCCAAATTACTTTCGCTACTGCAAATCAAACATTTATTCGTTACATTATCCTTACGTGTCAGTCAGTAATTAATATCAAAATCTGTATTGAACTTTTGAATTCCAATTTTTTTTAACCCAATTGCTAAGGAAAATAAATAAAATAATATAGGGGGAGGGGGGGGTTTTGCTTGAAATGCTACGTATTTTCCAAGGGGGGGTGGGGGGTATCAGCATTTGTGATGAAATGCTACGAGGGGGGAGGGGGGTGTAAAAAATCAGTGAAAAAATGCTACGTCATTTATGAACGGCCCCTATGTAAGGGAATAACCTCCGGTTGGGGATCTTTGGAAACCCATGTAATATGGATATTTTTGAAACAGGCTCGACGAGCGGATGACGAAAATCGATGTCTGACGCCATTTTGGGATCCTTGAGGAAAATCGTTGGAAACCTATGTAATATGGGAATGTTTGGAATAGGCACGACAAGGGGAAGACAAAAATCGATGGGCGCGTCCACGTTCGAAACCATGGGTAGGACAAACGTTGGCAAATATTATTTTACCCTATGGATTCCTAAACTGGATATTGAAAGTTACTATATTTAAGGTGATCAAACGCAAAAAGTGCCACAAGACTAAGGAAGTTTTCAGTCTTTACAGGGCTGATAGCGACTGCGTATATTTAAAAATAAGATATTAACGACCTGTTGCCTGAAAAAATAGGTTTAATAGGAGTCAAAAAGAGGCCAATAAGAGACCAAACAAGAAGCTAGACAACAAAATGAAACCCAACAGGAATCAGAAAATAAAAGTTTGATTCTTTATACCATCAGAGCAGATATTTCTCTAAGATCTAAGGCTTTTACGAGAGTTCCTCGTGAAATTACTGCTCGTATTACTGAATGTGATAATTTTTCATCGGAAATTTTTGCAAGTATGTTCAGATATTATTTCGAAATTTTCTAAAAGAGTACATTTAGCTATTATTTACAAAGGAATTTGCCCCACGAATCTCTCCAAAAAATTGCTCAGATTACCTCAAACATCAACCTTTATTTTCCTAAACAGTACCTTAGAAGTGGAATAAATGGAAGGAATATTTCTAAAATCATAAAAATTCCTCCAACATTTCTTTGAAGTATTTTTCAGGAAAGTCATAATTTCTTCCATAGATTTCTCTGGGACATCTTCCAGGATTCCTGGTCAGAACATCTTCTAAAATTACAATTTCTCCAGGAATGCCTCCAGGAAGTTCTGGTAGGGATTTCCTATGAAATTTTAAATCAGGATTTATATAAAATTTAAACTAATTTATCTGAAGATACCTTTAGCAATTGCTCCAGCGATCTTTTCTTAGAATCCTACAGAAATTCCAGAGATTTTCTAAAGTTAGTCTTGGGTGTTTCTTTTTTAAGAATTGCTTCCAGGAATTTCTCCAGGGAAATGCTAAGAATATGTTTTTGAAAAATCAATCCGTGAGGTATTTCTGAAGAAAATCCTAAACCTGTGTAAGTTTTAAAGTAATTAAGGATGAATTCTCAAAGATCTCCAGGACTTACGAAAAAGTTTAAGAAGATTTCATAGGTAATTTGCTGATATAATCGAAAAAACAATCAATCGAATCTCGATATAGTATTTCGCAGGGTTTTCTAAAAGAAATTCTCGAAAAATATTGGACAGAATCTCGAGAGAAATTGTGCAGCAATGATTGGGAAAATTGCTGCAGTATTAACTGGTGTGAAAACTTGAATTGACTTTTTTAGTAATTCTAGTAATATTTGGATTAAATGCGGAGGTAATGGTGGGATGAAATGCTAGATAAATTCTTAGAAAAAATAGATTTGTTCCAAGAACTCCTCAAAGAATTCCTGGATTCCTGGAAAGAAACGTAGATGAATTCTTGAAGAAATCCACAGGAACAGGCGAAGGAATTCTTGCAGTGTTTCTTGAGAAATGCCTTGAGATATTTTTTTTAAAACTCTGGAACCTTTGTGTATTTCCCCGGTAGAAACTCTGTGCAAATCTTAAGATCTCGTACAGTATTAAGTGAAGAATTCGGTTGAATGATTAGTGAAAAATGTCTGGAGGATAGTTATGAAAAAAAAAAAAAACAAAATAACACCTGAGGAAATCACTGGAGGCAATAGCTTTGGAGTTCTCATGGATTTCCTGGAGCAAGTTCTGAAGAAATTCTTCAAAGCATGCTTTGAAAAATTGCTGGAAAATATCCTTCCAGAATTGGTAGATAAATCTCTAGAAGTATTTCAAGAGAGATCCCTTCAGGAGACCCTGAAAACGTTCTAAATAAATTCACTATTGATTTCTGAAGATTTGAGATATGGTATCTGAAGCTTTCTCTTAAGCCTGTATAATTTTGCATCAGGATTCAATGCAAGCAAAATATAAAAAAAAAACTTTAGTGAATATTTTGGTTAAAACAGAGACTTTAGAAAACTTCCATTGAAGTATAGAATTTTAAGAGACTTGCATTGAAATAAAGACCCGAAAATATCATTTTTCAAGAACTGTCTAACAGCTACTTTGAGAAATTTCTATGGCAATTCGGAATCAGCCAAGAACTTGTTGACTGAAAATCGTCAAGAGTTTGTTGCAATGTTTTGATAGATTATGTTAAGAGTAATCGCACGTTCAGAAATCGCTAGCACCATCACACTTGTGCTTTGAATAACATGATGCGACTTGTCTTAAGTTTATCTATAGCATCTTCCAAAGATTCCAAGAATTTTCTTACCATTCTCTATGAATGTTTTAAAAACTTCTCACGAATTACTTCCAGCAATGCTTGCGGAACATATATATGGCTGATCGATGATATTTTTAAGAAAGCATCCATTGATATATTCAGTAATACCATAGAAGAATGCACCATTAGTTTTCATAACGAATAAAGAAGTTTATTCTAAGTTGTCTTACAGTTAGTTTCCCAAGCATTTCACACGAGCCATGAAAACTCTTATCGTGTCTTCCATTCTCCATAAGAACAAGTCGTTGATCGAGTTTGTATGAATATTGAACAGATGGTAAATAGTTTAATTTATTTTTCAAGTTTTCTTTCAAGTGTTCTTTCAAGTCGATGAAGTTCTTGGATGTCCTAGGACATCGCCACATATTACAGTCGAATCTCCCCATCTCGATGTTCTACATCTCGATATCTCTCCCTATGTCGATGATTTCATAAGTCCCTTCAGTCTGCATACATTTTCACTCTCCATATCTCGATATCCTCCTTATCTCGATATCTCCATATCTCGATGTGATTCTGTTGATTTTTTGTTCTCAATTTTCTCTCCGTATGTCGATATGACCAATATCGAAGGTTACTTAGACCAAAGTTTTGGGATTCAAAACAAACTAGTAGCGCAAAATGACGTCTGTTTGTGTATTACTTTCTTGGCAACGGAGTGTTTTTCAATCTAGTATTCATCAAAAATTGGTTCTTTGTCTCGATCTCTCCCTATCTCGATGTTCCCTTCTATATCGAGATGTGGAGAGGCGACTGTATAACAATACTCTTATTACTGTTATGAATAAGTAAAAGCTTGTGTCATATCAAAAAATATCTATTGATAATTGGTTACGCTTCTAGATCCTTAGGCCCATATTCGATAGAGATTTTGGAGGACCAATAACATCTGCACAAATTGATACAATACACCGTTTACTCACATGAATGGTTAGGGAACCTTGGTGTATTTGAAAACTAATCTTAAATCGCTTATTACATCGTAGATACCTATATTCAATGGATCTTGTTGTATTCACTTAGTTACCAAAACTCGGATCTGACAATACAAACGCTTCTTCAAAATATAACAGTCTTCTAGGGTCCAGTATTGTAAATTATTCTTCTACATAGAAATGATAGATTGATTTCGATTAACTCATGTAGAATCATATGCCCAAACTTCGAAGAGTTCTTGGAAGACCTTAACTTGCACACATTCTAGCCTGGTTAACCCTCTACCGACAGCTTCAGTCTTTACCGCAAAATAAATATTCAAATCGTTATAACTTTTTTCTTTTTCAATATTTTTGCACCATTTTTTCACAAGTGCTCAAAAAACTCTTCTAGTTCAAGAATCCGAGACGATGTTAACAATTGGTGATCTAGTTTTGAAGATATTCTAATGTTCCTTGGGGGACCGACATTCTCCATAGAAAAAGTCATTGGCGGCCATTTGTTTTTGGTCAATTTGTAAGGAGGAACCTGCTAGGTCATCTAATTTCTAGCTTAAATGCCAGACGATGCAAGTCGTCTGCTAGAAATCACTTTTGTTTGCCCAGCTAACTCAGTGTCTCGACAAGTCGAGTCTAGTACACGACACTGAAGACGGCCTTACAGTTGAGGTCGTAATACGCGTATCTGTCAAAGGATACAAATTCTAGTGGAATTAAATGGTATAGTACTGAATTCGATTTTTTTCATCTACTTATTCATAATATATTTTTTGAAGCAGATGAGAAGAACCATGCATAAAATTTTATAAATTTAATAAAAAATTGTGTTTAATCTTCAAAGCTACTTTCGCATTAGATTTATTGGCTGAAGTTGCATGCAATATTTGTATTTTTGGTAAAAAAAACCTACTCGTGACGTCACGTCTCCTAGAAAGAACTCAATCGTGAGTGGTTCTACTACTACTCCTTCTATTGGTACTACTACTTTTCGGTTTCTGTTTCGGTTCTGTAGAGGAAATTGGTTAGGTACTTACAGCTCGTCATAATGATACCCACACCATGCTTATCGTGTTGTAGCAGACTTAGACCGGTAGCACGGTCGTCGTTCCTCGCAGCCAGACGAATTATGACTTCGGCTGGGGGCGTCTTAGCGTCGCTTCGAAGTGGCGTCGCTGGGTCGTCGGGTAAGATCCCGATCACTTGTTGATTCTGGTCGATCTCAACAACAACCCAATCTAGTTCGTAAATTGAGGTTACATTGTATAGTCAAATCAATAATGATGATTGACTGAAGCTCAATGTGATAATATGATTGATTCACTAGAAAATATGATTGACTGGGCTAATTTTTTATCTTCGTGTTCGTTCAATACCCTGAAATCTGACCGTTAAATACATTATAAAAATGATGAGCTGGAACGGTCTATGACTGATAGATATCGCCACCTCAAAGAATATGGCCATTCGTAGCATCTATTTCCAACACAGCATCCTGTATCTATACACCTGGAGATCATCTCAGCAGACAGAATCGAATTTGATCGATGGACGGCACGCCAACATTGACTCCGACCAATACCTGGAGATGGTGAAACTGCCCCCAAAATTATCTGTCATCCATCATGTACGGTTCTGACGCCTGCCTCGGTGCAATCTTGCGCGACTGATACAACCAGATGTCGCCAATGCGTACGCGCAGCATCTTGAGGCAGCGTTGTCGGATGAGGGCGAGCTCGATAGGGCCCCTCTTGAGGACTGCTGGAGGACAGTCAAAGCAGCTATTTTGCTGTGCTGGTCTCAAGAAACGTGAAAGATCTATCAGAAGCTCAAAGTATCCCGCAGAGGCTTCATGCTGCGAGCTTAAATGTGCAGGGGTAAGGATGGGAGCATCTTGACGGACGGACGCAAGGAGATCGATAGGTGGAAGCAGCACTACGATGAACACCTGAATGACGCAGAGAACACAAGTACAGAAGTTCAGGACAGCGAAGTTGATGACTACATCAACATAGCGAAGAATGGAAACCAACCAACTCCCAGGATGGGGGATGTTAAGGGTGCCATTTAACAGCTCGAGAACAATAAGTCCGCTGACAAGGATGGTATCGCAGCCAAACTCATCAAAATGGACCAGGAGAGGTTGGCTGCTTGTCTGCATCGGCTGATAATCAGAATCTGGGAAACCGAACAGCTATGGAGGAGATGAAGCAAGTCGTTGTATGTCCTATTTACAAAAAATGGTGACAAACTGGAATGTGAAAATTATCGTGCAATCACTATCCGTAACGCCGCCTACAAAGTGCTTTCCCAGATTATCACCCATAGCAAATGAGTTCATGGACTTTGGTGCCTGCAGTTCAACATTGCGCTTGAAGATGTCATGCAGAGAGCCGGACTTAACAGTCGAGGCACGGTTTTCACGAGACCTGGACAACTTGTCTGCTTCGCGGACGAAATGGATATGATTGAAGGAAAATTTGAAACGGTAGCTTATTTGTTCAAAAAACAAAAAGGGATCATGGCACCAAATGCACGATGAACAAAAAGCTCATGTCCTCTAAGGACATGAAATGTGGACGATGTTCGAGGAGGACTTGCAACCTCTAGGAGTTTTCGATCACCGGGTACTTAGAACGATCTTTGGCGGCAGGCAGGAAAATGGTGTCAGCCGGTGGAGGATGAACCAAGCTCGTTCGACTCTACGGCGAACCCAGTAGCCAGAAGGTGGCCAAAGCTGGAAGAATACGCAGCAACAGGGCATGTTACAAGAATACCGGACAACAGCCCTGTAAAGATGGTGTTCGCTTCGAATCCGGTCGGAACAAGTAGGCGTAGAGCGCAGCGAGCTAGGTGGATTGACAAGGTGCACTAGGACCTGGAGAGCGTGGGTCGCAGTCGAGGATGGAGAGAAGCGGCCATGAACTGAGTAAATTGGCGAAATATTGTTGGCTATGTTTTATCATGTTAATTGATGTAGAACCAAATAAATAAATAAATAACCTGGCGACACCCGAATGGTGAAGCCTACTCCTAAATGCAACGTGTTGGTTGGTTGGCGATTTCGCAGATGCTAAAATGTTAGGACCAGACTTGACAGAAACTCCTCCGTCCGTGGTGCAACAATAAGGCGATTTCGAAATTTTTCTGAGGAGTAAAAATTGAACTCAAAACTCACAGCACGGATCCTCAAACGATTGCAACGAAATGCGAGGATTTTTTCTGGTACTCACATTTTAAGAGAACTCTTGACCTGTCTGAACAAAGCCTCGCGGAATGATGATAGCACTCTTTTTTGATGGAATTTCCCTCCGTTGCGTTTTGTGTCCCATCTTCCTCGCTCATTTTTCTTTGTCTCTCTGCTTAGTATTTTTTCGCTCCTTCACAAAGAGGCAAAGGCAGCACACTGCTCTAGAGCATGCTACCAAACTCTGGTGTTGTTGAGGAGTATTATCAATCCTAGTTTGGACTATTCGAGGTCCAAATATCGACTCGGATCATTATCTATTTGTAGCCATGGGCGAAGCCAGAGGGGGGGCAGAGCGCCGTTGCTCCCTTCCCCTGGTTGATAAAAAACCAAAATCAATTGACTTGCTACATAGGTGGATATTTATTTTTATTTTTAAGAGATGGTCTTCAGAATTCATGTTCACGTAAAACTTGGTTTTTTAATACAAGGAATTACATCATGAAACGTTTCAGTAGTTCTAGCAAAGAGCATACTGGAAAGTTTGTAGGGATTCCTCCAATTATTGATCCAAAATCACACCTCCAGGAATACTTCATACATTCCTTCTCAAACCTTATCACAAATCGCACTCATAATCTGTGCTTATGTTTATAAAAGAATCTCTTCAAGATTTTTTTTAAAGTTGTTCTTACAACTAGTTCAGTTTTTTCTTCAGATCTTTTTCAAATCTTTTCAATATTTCAAGATATTATTTAAGAAATCGATCCTGAAAACTGATTTACTGACTCCATGAAGTCCTTCAAAAATACATTTTCTCTTAAAATTTTGGATGAAATGCAACCTGTGACTATTCATAAAGTTTGTTCTGAGTAATCTGGGAGAATTCCTACAAGAACTCTTTTGAAAATCCTACCAAAACTCTCTTTTTTTTCTTCTAAAATATCTCGCTTTTGTTCTTTAATCCTGCCTAAAAGAATATTTTCCTCAGGATTCCTTCAAATATTGATACAGGAATTCCTCCAAGTATACGTTAGAAAATAGATGACAGAAAAAAAGGTTTACGACGTCCTGTGGATTTTTGTACATATAATTTATTTATGAATAATCAATATCTCTAAGATATTAATCTGCAGGATCCATCGCATATCTCTCAAGAAACTACTTACTGAATTCCATAAATTTCTGCTATTGAAATTTTTACAAACATCCGAAATAAACCCTTAAACGACATCCTGAAAAAAAATTGGAAACAAATCATTAAAACAACTTTTGAATGGACTTGTTTTTAGGGATTCTTGGAAAAAAGGTTTTTCAGGTCAACATTTAATGCTTCCATTGTGTTTTATTTTATAGTTAAAATTTATAAGAGACGAATGTCCGAATGTAAAGCGTCTTCAAGCAAAAATAAAAAATATCTATGAATATCTCTAAGATCAGTACCAAAAGTTAATCTACAGAATCCAAAGAAAATACTCAAGATATTACTATCTGGATTACTTAAATGTCTACAAGATATATGGTCAGAAAACTCCTGAATATATCCTAGGAGCAGAACCTGAAAAAAACTGGAGTACTTTTAGAAGAAATTTCTGAAGAAGTTTTTGGAAGGATTTTCAATGAATTCTTGTGAAAAATTTTAAAAAATCTGTTGATACAATACTGGAGGAATCTTTTAATTTATTTTCTAAGAAATAAAGAGTCCATGGGAAAGTTACTGTTAGAAATGCCTAAAGGAATTCACAGAGTAGCTCTTATATAAATCTCTGTAGAAATGTTGGTGGTCTAGGAGTAATTCTTGATTTTTGAATAGTTGTTGGGGTTAATTCTAAAAGAATGTAGAAAGAATTAAAAAAAATATCAAAGAAATTTTACATTTTTTTGAATGATATTCTTAAAAAAACTGTTGGAGAAATCCTCAGATGTTTTTCACCAGAAATCTCTAAAGAAATTCCCCCAAAGTGTTGGCAGAGACCCCATGTATGGCAGGGTCTCAGTAAAAATTCTTGGAGTATACGACGATATCGAAAACAAACAAAAATTAATAAAATTTAAAATAAATTTTTGAACCAATTTTGAAATGATTCCTGAAGTAAACATTGACAGTATCCCTGAAAGAATGGAATCTGTTGAGAAATTAAATGCATAATTTGTGGAACTCTTAGAAAAATATTTGTAGGAATCCGGGAAAAATTACTTGAGAAATCTTTGGATTAGTTTACAAAGGAATCTTTGTAAATTAGAATTAATACCATGAACTTTATGCCTTGTGATTTTGATTTTGAAGCTGAGGTACAAGATTGCAAGATAGCCAAAAATTGTTTCAGATATGCGGAGATTTTATGCAATGCTCTACTCAGTGGAACAGGACCAGGGAATCCTAAACGTACGAGATAACTGAAGAAGTATCGCCAATGATCGTCGAAGATGGAGCTCTACAGCCCGGCTTTGTCATGTCGCTGCACTGTAGCCAACAAGCTATCAATATTCGACAAATCCTTTTTTCCAATTGAACATTTTTGCATTTGTATAATATTGTGTAGTAAACATATAGGCACTCTGTGTGCTGTAGGACAAAAGTTTGATCGACAAAATGTAGAAAAAACAAAAAGACGAATGGACAAAATGTCGAATGAAAGAAAATATTCTCTCTTGTTTGAAGTATGAATTCGACACATTTTTATCTTTAATTTTATTGCTGAGAAGATTGTTGTGCACTTAGTTGCTAACATTTGCACCACGTGTGCCCAGTGTTGATAGACTCACACTCAAATGTCAATCAATACGCTCTCCCATGAGAGCAAACTCATTAGAGATCTGCTTCGCAAATCTCACGCTTGAGATTTTGATGCAAAATCAACTCAATCAACTGAAACCGTAAAAAATGATTCAGTCGCAAATCCCGGCAAAAACTCGTGAAACCCGAATGTTTTTGTTTACGTTAGAAAGGATTACCAAATTTTACCAAACTAACAAGAAATTATTGCCATGTGTGAGTAAACTGTGGAAATATGAGACAATGAGTCAAAAAGGTGAGCCAACTCATCCATGATTTTTTGACTGCTGAGTTGCGTGAATGACAACTCACGCATGAAAAATATCAAGCGTGAGTTGTGAGAAATTGAGTTTTTCACAACACTGCGTGTGCCCTTCGCATCTGAGATTTTTCCTTCTTTTACATGATAGCTATTCTTCAGCAATACTATTTGAAGCAATAGTATTTAGGATATTATTTTCAGGTGTCTAGACGGTCTACATAATACATTAGAAGACGTGCGATCCGGGAGTTATAATTTCCATTTTCGTTTAAAAAATGTCATTACTTCAATTGTTGCGCCGAATTATAAATAGCACATGCGACGGAGCGTATATGAAGCATAGATACACATCTCAAGAAAAATGAGGAACATCGAAATAGGTCTCAAAATGTGCAATGTGGCTCTTGCAGATAAGAAACGTGCACAGTAGCTGTGAACCCAACCCAAGTAGCAAAGTTAATTTTATGCTATTCTTGAAGTATTCTCTTACACCAATTCTATAAAACTAGAAATAAAACCTGTAATTCTACAAACCTACGCTAACGCAATGATAAACCTCTCATAAGTCTAAAGTGGCCCACACTAGAGACGGTGTTGGAGAGCAACTGTCAAGTATCTCTTAAAACTTGTAATCATCACTTATGACAATCTTCAACACATCAATAAACCTTCCACAAGTAGTTCTAAGGACAAGTTAAACTCACAATATGTTTATCATGTTGGTTTGGCTAACGAATTTATTAATACTTCTTAATAAAATTACCAATCAATAATAAAACACAATCCAAATTAAAACATTTGTGATGATAACTTTCCGCTTTTTTTTTTGATACCAACCAGTGTTTCGGTTGTCACGCTTATTACATCGTGAATATCATGCATGAAACACCCGAAACGCACAATGCGCCTCGACAATATTGCATTTTCAGAAAAACAATTTCATCAATTTGGTGCCCGAAAATGTTGAACAATCCAGCAAACATGGATTCTTCCATCATGGCTCCCTTGCTAAAGCATAGATAATTACAATCATGGCGGTAGTTTTACTCAACACCATCATAGAACTATGATAAATTTTGCTGAACTCGGGCAGGCGCAACAAATATCACTTGAGAGTTCTTAGGCTTAAGGTGATCTTGATGAAGACAAACTAATTTTCTTGAAGAACGTGATAAGATTCGTTCGTTTTATTCAAGAGGAGCCTAATTTGACGTTTGTTTATTTACACTTTTCGTTTTTGGAGAAAAGCGTTCATGCTAGATTTTGTTACGGCATGAAATTTAAAGCTACAAAACGACTAAAGGTAAGTATTACCAGCTGTGGATAACTTCTTAATAAGGCCCAGATGTTGAGCAGGGAAAGCAAACATTTAACCACATCCAGAAGTCCACCTTGCAAGGAGGTGTCCAGTGTTCCAATTCTGCTCCTATATCATGACCAAGGGGAGGAACACCAAAGGAACTGGTTATTTGCGTTATTAGTAAGTTGTGCGCCGTGAGTTCAACAACGACTTCCGTGAAGAACAGATCAAAAATCCACGCAAGGATTCATAATACAACAATCAATAATGTACATGTTAGTGCTTTGATTGATGGGGGAGAAATTTATGATCTTCTCGGTCAAGAGTTCTTACTCTCGTTCGAGCGCGTTCTTACAGATAAGTACGAGAGTATCATAAAACTGTTGCCAAAGTCACTTGTTCTTATTGAAAATGAAGTTTTATGTGATGCATCCGAAGTGTTCTTTAAGAAGTATTTAAAACCAAAAACGGTTCAAGATCATTTCTACTGGGTGAAAATCACTATAAAACCTAGAAGAATATGCAAATCTACGATAAAACTATCATAAAAATAAATAAAGCCAGTAAGAATCTAAATTGTTACTAAAAAATCACAATGAAAAGATTTTGAATTGAACCTCCCTCAAGATGGTTTTACTGAATAGATGCGCCTTTTCCGTTATGTCTATTTTAACTGTTAGGAGTTTTTACGGCATTTTAGAACCGTTGTGGTTATTGTGCTTGGTTTAGTGATAATTACGTTTTAGCAACTCAAAGTTGTTTTTTTTCTCATCAACAGAGTACAGCAAATGCTCTTTAAATCCATTTTGTTATTTAGAATATACACAGATCCGATACGAAAAGTGATCTACAAAACAATATTGTAAGCTTTTTTGACGAATCAGTAGTTTATACATCACCATCAATTAGGTGTTAAACAAGGTGCCCGATCAACAACATTAGGAAACAGGTAACACTATGCCATAGTTCACTTAGTTTGGAAATAAATACAAAGGATTGCTTTCAATCGTTACTTATTGACCTTGCCTTCCTAAATGCAGTCTGTATGAGATTTTGCTCCACAGATATTTTTTGTCCATTCGACCTTTTGTCTATTCGACCTTTTGTAATTCAACCATTTGTCATTAGACCTTTTGTCTTTCGACCTTTTGTCATAGATTCCTGAATATGTACTTAGCTGCGCGTTTGAGGCAATATGTCTCTGAAGAGATTAGAATAGAAACTAATAGGTTGACCTGTGTAGATCCCTTCTTCTTCTGGGCATTACGTCCTCACTAGAACAAAGCCTGCTTCTCAGCTTAGTGTTTTTATGAGCACTTACACAGTTATTAACTGAGAGCTTTCTTTGCCAAAGTTACCATTTTCGCATTCGTATATCGTGTGGCAGGTACGATGATACTCTATGCCCAGGAAGTCAAAGAAATTCCCGTTACGAAAAGATCCTGGATTGACCGGGAATCGAACCAAGACACCTTCAGTATGGCTTTTCTTTGTGGCTGCGGACGCTAACCATTCGGCTAAGAAAGGCCCCTGTGTAGATCCCTGCAATATACAAATACGGAAAAAATGGTAAATGTAGCACGATGTAGAAAAGGAATATCAGAAGTGGTCTCCTAATTCAGTAACCTTCGTGCATTTAGATCCAACGAATCGATAATTGTCAATTGAATATTCTACATTTGCTGCACATGTAGGTGCGAAACATGATGGTTCACCGGCAAACGTGTATGGTCGTGGTCTGTCACGGCCATGGTCAAGTGCCACTAAAACGACGACGACGACGCTAGTCAGTGTGATGATGAATGGTTACGCAACTGATCAAACAGATTGTTCACCACACCGCATTCTGAGTGGGACAAATGCGGATCCTTTCATGTTGCTAATCGAGTTTCACTTGTCCGAGTGCAGCACGTTCCTGAGAATGATCGTGGTCACCACTTGACGTGTCATTCCCGTCAAACCAAAAGGAGGTGTTTATTACCTTAGCAACTGAAACCACCCTCACGAGGCTTCCCCTTCAGTTGTCGGACGCATGTATGTTTGTATGTAGGTATTACTAGAACCTCATCTGATCAAACATTTAATCGAGCGCCCAGATGCGTGTTGAAAACAAGGTCGTTGAATCGAAATTTTGTTTTATTATGGTCACAAGTTCCGTACATACCTCCTAAAAAATTCAATCAAATCAGCTGTTGGTATCGCATTTTGAAACGCATTCCAATTTTCAGCACTTGTATTCCATTGTCAAGGGTAAGGCCTCACGTCTGGTCTAATCCAGAAGTGTTTGCCGACCACCATAACCAGCATATGCTTTTTGCCAGCACACCGGCACCAAAAGGAAACTAATCGTCAAAAATAGTTTTGAAGTTCAAGTTGAAAGGTCTCTCGGGCCAGAGCAGTGGGTAAAAGCAGGCCAGTTCAATCCAAATAGAGGAAAGATCGCGCTGACTAGCAGGGTGGTATTGAGATTGACCAAGGTCTAGGTCTTGGCGCGTAAGCCTAAACATTGTGATCAGTTTTTATTGAAAGAGCATTTCTTGTACGAGGGGGGATCTCGTGCCAGGGTCCGCATGTGTGGTCATAAATCAGTCGGTCGATTGGTGACTCGGCTCGATGTCAGTCTATTGTGGTGGCGATCGAACATGATACTTCATGCCATTGGTTAAATGAGCCTTAAGGATGACCATATTTAAACGATTCGTGGGATAGTGAGTCACATTGTTGAATTGTTCCGATGAGAAGTACATGATCTAGGACCCTGAGGAGTGGATATGATCGATCTTGAGGGATATTTGGAATCATATATGGAGTGCGTTTCGTTCAGCATATTAAATGGTGACACATCACGGACAGACGTTTGGCGAGTTTGTCTTGTTACATACTTAAGCGAGTGCTCGAAGTGAGATTTCAGCTAGTGAAGTGATAAATTATACTGCGAAATGATCTTTCTAAGAAAGAAAATGTGGGTTATATTTTCACCAAAACGAAAGCAGTATACCCATTAATACTTGAATTATGTTACTTTTATGACATTTCCGTGTTTTTATACAGAGCAGTTGGCATATTTTCTTGCCTTCTTTGACTTCTTTCTCTAATTCTTTGGGTGTGCACAACGATCAGATGAACTAAGTTTGGTCAAAATCAAATTACCTTCATGTCATTCGCTATGAAAAAGGATATTAATATGAAACAATCAATAGCAGTTTGCCAACACACAACTATTTTTATGTATTCAACTTTTTAAAATGTGAAATCATCGAAAAACACCTAGACATTTCAATTAAGGTTCCTTGAATTTAGACGGTTTTTTACGTTCTGCCCTCCGAATGTACGGAGTACTACTTTTTCAAGTAATCATTAATAAGTTGCTTAATATATAATTAGATCATTGTTTTCTTCAGCATCCCCACCATACAACTTGATAAGGATCCGTCATCCGTCCAACATTAAGAAAGTTTACATGAAAATATGCTCACTGTGTTTTATTGTACACTCGCAGAAAACACATTATCGTCAAATGAAGTTAAGTATAGAATATAAAAACTGATTTTTAAGTTTCGATGATGACTATGATTACGATGACGGATTCTTGAACGTTAAAAGCAGTTCGAGCAGTTTCAGATGAGCTGGAATTTGGTTCAAAGGGATGGTACACAAATTATGTCACGGTAAATTTCAACTTTTTAGACCCCCTCCCCCTCCCCTTTGTTACGTTTTTTTGTATGAGCCCTCCGAAATTTTTGTAAGGTTTGTCACGCTTGGCTTGACCCCTCCCCCCTCGAAGCGTGACGTAATGTGTGCATGGTCCCAAACTAATTTTAAACGAACGATAATCATGTTTCCTAAGTTAAATAAAAAAGTTGAATTGGAAACAATATATTGAAATATGGACTACACATGATTGTTGAGTCTTAGAAATCAGCCGAAGACACCACCCTGCTATGCTGACTGCCCCAAATACAAAGTACAGGATTTCCAATTTCCCCGGAAACGGTACATTAAATTGTAATTTTCTGGGATCCCGAGTAAATTCTCAAAAGCGTAAAAATAAAACATTTTTTTATTTCTTTGTATTCCATCTATATTATATTTGATACCAGTGAATCTATGTTCCCATACAACCAAAATGTACGTATAATGAAATCAGGTGGAGGCTTTGTATGTGCAAGTGGGGACGTAATACCAAGAAGAAGAAGGTAGCACCACAATCTAACTTTTTACTGTAATGATCATTTTGTTCTCGAAAACGAAATAAATCCAAATTTACGAAAAAACGGTTTTTTCAACCGAGTTTGATATTTTCTTAGGAATAATGATATTTTCTTAGGAATAATGTCGATAATATTTTTACTGATAAAACATTACAACACACTAATTGTAGTGGAGGAATTTTAATAATATGACGCATAAATTCAAAAAAATATTTAAAAAAACTGAGAACCAGTGCAATTTTTAAATTAGAATATCTCCAAAAGCGCAAAAAATCGTACATCAGAATTTTCAGGCAGCATAGAACAACACTGAATGAAAATGATGTCAAAATTTTAGAGAGGTTAATTTTGGTGTTTTCGAGATTTTTCCAGTTTTTACAATGATTATATTTGAGCGGCCCAAACGCAAAAGTGTGTAAGTGACATTTTTGTCGGTTTTGAGTGAAGTACACGCTATGTCTGAACCAGACGATTATAAAAATCGAATGTACATCGGGTTTCTTCTCACTTGACATCATAATTTGGTCTATATTTTCATTATCGAAAGGTTTTAAAATATTCTCTCGGTGATTTTTTTTCCATACATTTTGTATGGGCTGAAATTCGTCGAAAACGGGGTTTTCATGGGTTTTAGTATGAAAAATAGCTAAAAAGTGGAAAAAATCAAAATTTCACCGATGAAATATTTCCTTCCGATTATGAAAATATAACCCAAATACTCAACTTTAGCAAGAAGAAACCTAATGTACATTCGATTTTTATAATCGTGAAGTATATATATACTACGAAATTCGGTTCTATCTTTCCAACAGTAATTTTAGGTGATTTTTTCGTCTAATAGAAAAGATCGGAGAAGATTGGCTTGTTTTTGTGGCTCCTATACGATTTAAGGTACAGTGGGAGAAGTGTATCAGTGGGGTAAGTGGATCATTTGTCCATATTAAGTATAATTTCTTGAATTTGTTGAATGTTTTTGCACTATTGCTTCGTTTTAGGTTATATTCTTACGCCCACACTGATACTATTGCAAAACTGGTACTACACGTACACCAACACAATCAAACTTTTCAGCTGCAAAAATAAATTGATTTGAAAATTGTTTTCCATTCGTAAAAAAAACATTGTATCTCTGTCTAAAATCGAATAATAGTAGTTTTTTCAACACGTGATGACCATTTCAGTTCCAAATGAATGAATCACAATGAAAAATATGTGATTTTTAAAAATAAATTCAGATATATTTGACATGGTACACTTACCCCTACTTTTTAATGGGGTGGGGTAAGTGGATCAATTATTATTGACATTTATTGGCACACTGCTTACGAGAATTTGAATAAGTTTTAATATTCGCAAATGTTGTTTCTCTTCAACTTTTTTCATTCCTTGCTTAAATTTGTCAAATTGACCACAAAAATTTGAATTAATCCACCTAAAAGGTTTTTTTTTTCATTTTTCTGGTAAAAAAATATATAAAAGAATGAATATTGCAAAATTTAAACAAAAACTTTCGTGGTTTATCTAAGCTGAGTTGCAAAAAAGCAAAATATACAAATTTTCCAATTGAATGCATATTATCGTGCCTTATTTGACCATATAAACTATTCTAGACAGATGATACAAATACAATCATAAATAGAATAAAATGATTTCAGTTTGCTAAAATAAGTAAATCTAACTAATATTTTCAAACAACGTATATTTTTATTAAAACATCGTAAGGAATAATCCTACAATCTTCTGTAGAACTTTCATGTATAAATGAATGAATTTACTCCAAATTATTCTAGTTACAATTTTGTTTTTTTGTTCAAAATAGTGCGAATGCTTGTATAAATATTTCTCATAATATTTTGATAGAATAAAGCTATTTTTCAATTTTTAAAGTATCAAAATGCCACAAAACTAGCACTCAAAATAAGAACGAGAGTAATATAATTCTTACTTTATATAATTACACCACATTTGTTTTGATAATAGATATTTTTTATTGGTGATCCACTTACCCCACCATGGTGGGGAAGGTGGATCATTTGCCGCAAATTTCCAAGTCCCTCATACTCAATACATAAGAATCAGAAAAATCGAAATATGTGACGATTTGAAGTATATTAGTCCCTCATTTGTTATCCATAGAAAAAAGTTTGAATTACATTATTCATGTTAGCTGTACATAACAATGAAGTTGACTATTGATTTTTCTGTATCCACTTACCCCACGGTAGCTTACATGGAATGAAAAATTGCCGAAAAAAAAACTTCAAAGTCGATTTTCTCAAAACTAGGCTTTTGTCACTAACAACCCTTTGCTTCTAACCCCCTCATTTCTCCAGTATAGTTAAATTTACATCAGTCAATTTTGAAGGGACCATCGACTTATAGCAATAACGAAGGAAAAGGAACTTTGAGAAAACTGTTTAAAAGGGCCATCATAGTAGCCATTAAATTTAGTTTCAATACGATTCCTAGAGCATGTGAAACTAGAGATCATGCGCTTCAACGTTTAGGGGAAGACGGGGTAAGAGCGCCTGATTTTTTTTTGCATTCCGAAGCATTTGCGGTGATATTTACATAGGGTTTTCCATAACAAATATTAAAAACAAAGTTTCTGCTCGTCGATTTAGAATTTGATCTAAATTTAATAGATGCTTACTTACAGGTTTCGCGAGGAATTTTATTTTATAAAAATATAACAAATTACCCGTCCATGCTTTACCAAAAATGTGAAATATGCTTCAGTGAAGTGAAATATGAATTATAAATATTTAGCTTTAAAATAAGGCCATGCTGTGAAAATTGCGCAGGCGGGGTAAAACCGACCACTGAAGGGGTCAGATCGCCACCCCTAATTTAAACCGAAATTTTTTAAAACCATTTTCAAATTTGTAACTACGTGGTACATTACAACTCAAGTAAATTTAAATCAATTTTGTTAAAAATACAAGCCAAATCCGAATATTTTTACAAAATATGGGTTTTTTCAAGGTTATGATAAGTACCGTAATTTCGGGTGAAATTGATCATTTTTCACGGTTTTTCTAGTCTGTTTCTATAATGTTAACAATGCCAAACAACTAAATGCAGGAAAACAAGTACGAAGGTGAGCCTCATCGACTTATGAACCGAAATTTTCAAACAAATGTCATTTTAGTGTTAACAAATTCCTCTAAAATAAAAAATCAGAGAATCTCATTTCGGGGTGAAATTGATCACTGGTCAATGCCATTATTGTTAGTTTCCATAACAACTCTATATGATAAATTTGTGCTCCCTGAGCGAATAAATAAAATCGTGTGATACGATGATTAATTTCACCCTTCTGATCAATTACACCCGATTTTACGGTATATATTTTTTATACGTTTTTTGAATTAATCAACCGGAAAAATGATTCAATCAATGTAATTAGAACTGTAGTTAAAATCACAGGAAACTGATATGTTTTTCACATAATTGTGTACGAAAATCGAGGCGGTCGCTTTTACCCCGTCGAAGGGTGGTTTTACCCCGACGCTAAAATAATCGTGATAAGAAATTACTTTTCAAGTAATCAATAAAATTTAACAAATGCAACAACTGTGAGACCGTAAAATGGGGTGTTAAGGGATGAAAACAAATTTCGACTCTAATTCCATGCAACTTCTAGTATGTCAATAATTCAACAGAGGACAGCCCTACCATTCTCTCGTCGTGTATATCAAAAGTCAAATACAATTATGAGGGTCCTATGACAGATTTCTGATATAATCATGAAAATGTGTGAATTTGACGGAAATGCAAATGGGGTGTCAATTAATTTGAGTTTCGTAAATAAATCCATAACAACAAAATATAATCTCTTTGCTCAATTACTTTGATGCATTCATTTAATTTCATAAGGTGTGTTCAATTTTAATCAGACCAAACATCAATATTATTGAATATGGAACTCCTGCAAACGCAAACCGTTTTATTTTAACTGCTAAATATTTCATTGTTATTAATCCTATTTGGAAACTATGAATACATCGTTAAATTGTCTTGAAATGATTTTTATACTTAAACTCGACAGGATCATAACCTTTATATTTAAAATTTACTAATCCAATAAAATATGCAGAGCAACTGTATAAATAATCTATAATATAAGAATAATTTCAACAAGCTTTTAGTTTTAATATGGGAAACGGCCAATTCGCCCTGTACATAAAACACTACACTAAACAAAGTATTTGCATGCACTCGGTGGCATGGTCAAAAAAATCTGAAGAAGAAAAATGTTCCAATATGGAGCGAACATTTAACGCTCACTCTATAACACAATGCGTCTAGTGCCCAACGAGGCCGCGAAGATTCTCAAAAAGAGCTCAGAAATGACAGAGTCTATATATAGAGAGTTGCACGAAGAGACTTATTTGAATGATTGTTTCCTTCGTCTTCGAAAATAGCCTCTATGGGCTGAAAATCTCCCTAATAAAGATAAATAATAATAGCCCCTATTTTTGCTGGTCTGCTCGATAGGTAGACAGGCGGTTTGACAGTTCGATAGGTTGATTTAGTTTCACTCTTCGCGCAACTCTTCATTTATAGACTCTGAGAAATGACAAAATATTATTATACTAACTTACTTTATAGGATTACCACTAAAAGGATCAATGGCTTCAAAATGTATTTTGCCTATGAAATTCGAACAAAAATGTTTTGAATCGTTTTCAATATCTAGACTTCACAATACTTTATTTTAATAGACATCCCCTATCACACAATGCAACTCACAATCCTCCGAACAAATCAAGCATTTCAGATGACTGATACATCGACATTCAACGTTTTTGTGATTTGTCAAACTTGATGGAAAAGTTCGATCCCTTAAAATCCCACGAGTTCTTAAGGCGATCGTCTAATGGGTTTGAGCGATTTGAAATTTGTATGGGAGCGAAGGCGTTATGCTGACTTTAGACCATTGGGCTGCTTAAACCAGGCCGAATTGGGTCATATAAAACCTTTCACGCTACGGGGGATCATGTTTCCTTCAAATCGTGGAAAAAACTTTTCCAGAATTTTCCCTCGTTTTTCCAGCTTACTTCGGCGAAACAAGCAAAGTCGGGAAATTTTTGCCACCAATTAGGTATTTACGTGATTTTCAGGAAATTTAAAGCGGTGACATATACTTTTTTTTACTCAGAAAGGTTTAAATGATCTCAAACATTGTCACTGTGGTATTTTCCGGAAAATCAGTTCTCGATTTTCCCGGAAAATTTGATACTTTAGTACCGTGGAAATGTGCCTAAATATGGAACGACTGGGCTGGATATAAATTTACAAAATATTTTCAATTACTAAATAAAGGGTAACTAACTGGATTCAGGTGATAAATTGAAAATATGAACGTTTTTCCCAAGGGTTTTCCCCAATTTTCCACAAACTGGTTCGAAAAATTGAACGCGTAACGCGTGCGTATACGGATCAGTGTATTGAAATGAATGATTTTTTCACCCTCTCATTCAAAGCTCAGAAACCAAAAATATACCCATATTTTTGTATATCCTGCACCCTCATATTCCCCTGCAGGTCATAAGCATAGTCGGGGGCCCTAATTTGAGCATTTTTGCACCAAATTTTTGAAAAATTTGGCGTGACCCCACTTAGCAGCGACATATTTTTCCAGCCAGCTGCCGTGCGGATAGAGAAACGTCATTTGAGAAGTAACGCTGCCACACACGCCTGAAATAGGCAGGGCCGAATCATGTAGAATGCAGGATGCTATCGTCAGATCGTCACCAAACCAGATGGCGCACAACCAAATCGCGACGCGGCTCTACTCGTAGCAATATAGAATCATGTTTGAAACATTACGCATCTATCAGATAATCTTTGAATACGCAGCGCGCTGTTATTAGTAGATTAGTCGCGGTACAAGGGACTGGAAACAATATATTTTCATATGAAATGCCTTTTCGGATCTGATGATCGCTCATTTTATGAATGAAAATTCGATAAGAAGCAGTCGCGTATCGCGTGAAAATAACAGCAATATCAGCAATGTTGAAGTTTTGCCAAATGGATTATCAATCATTGATTTAGATGCTTGATATAAACTTTGTTCAATACAATAATGTTTTCTTTGCTTGTATGATGTTGAGTAAACATAAAAAAATAACAGTTATTCCAAGAGGAATATGCAGCTATGTGTCGATAAATATCAGAGAACCACGTTTATTTATAGTTTTGTTCATTATTTCGTTATTTCATTCAATTATTTCGTCAGATGTTTTATTTTTTGACAAGAAAATGTTATTAAAATTCGGATTCCAAACCCTTAAATATTTTAGAAAAAAGATTCTTAAATATTTAAGAAGAATGATCTGAGAAGTTAGTACACATTATCCCAAAATTCGTTCGCTAGATATATTTTGTGACCAGGAAAAATATTTGAAAAAATCCGACATCATTCAAATTTAAGGAAAAGCATACAAACTTAACCAAAGTGGCTTAGAAGTTCGTGAGATAAGAAAATAGAAACATATTATTCCGATATTTGATCTTAGACATTATAGCCTATTTCGATATTTGAAAATCGAATATTATTTTAGAATTATTTGCAAAATTCATATTTTCAAACCCTTAATATTTAAAAGCAAAAATTCTTCCCAGGGCATATGAGATTCCATCAATTTGGGGTGCAGCACAGTATTATCACAGACAAACAGACGTAACACTTAGAACAAATCCCGATCAAAATCATAGTCACGAGGACATGTACGCCCAATGCTAAAATCGGTGTGTTTGGCCGACAGGCCAACAGATGGCTGTAGTGTGTAAACGTCAAACACGAACAAAATTGATGCGAGCGCTGCGGGTGGCGGATTGGCCACCTACCATATTTTTGATTCGACCGTTAAAAAGGTGATCGATGGACAGTGATGAGAGTGTGACGTCTGTTTGTCTGTGGTATTATCTCCCGCGAAGTTTCAGCATTTAGTACGATTTAAATGTAGGAGGTGAGGATCATCCTTTTTTTTGAGAACTAACTTGTCCAGTAGGGGCGCTTTTTCTGACTTGCCCTATATGAACCTTGAGGAATAAGAATGCAAACTTTGTAACCTATGATATCTCTAGATCCTGATGTTTTGGAAGGTTGGTGTCTTCGGAAGAGTTGTTCAGTAGTTCTGGCTGACACGTGGTGGTCATTCTGATACGGAATTACGCCAGCAGGCGGCGCTAGTGAGCACTGAATTTTTGTTTTGCGAATAGCTCAGTGGCCTGACCACTTAGCAAGATGGCGTCTTCGGCAAAGTTGCTCAGTAGCACAAAGGCTATCATTATTTGAGCCAAGAGATTCGATATTTTCTCATCAGGTGGCGCTAGTGAACATTAAATTTTTGTTTTGCGGAGAGCTCAGTAACCTGATCTCTTAAAAAGATTGCATCTTCGGCAAGGTGGTTCAGTAGAACAAGGGCTAACATTATTTGAGCCAAGAGATTCAATATTTTCTCACCAGGTGGCATTAGTGGGCATTGAATTTTTGTTTTGCGAATAGCTCAGTGGCCTGATCACTTAGGAAAATGGCGTCTTCAACAAAGTTGTTCAATAGCACAAGGGCTATCATTATTTGAGTCAAGAGATTCGACATTTGCTCACCAGGTGGCGCTAGTGAGCACTGAATTTTTGTTTTGCGGATAGCTCAGTGGCCTGAGCACTTAGAAAAATGGCGTCTTCAACAAAGTTGTTCAATAGCACAAGGGCTAACATTATTTTAATCAAGAGATTCGAAATTTTCTCACCAGGTGGCGCTAGTGAGCACTGAATTTTTGTTTTGCGAATAGCTCAGTGGCCTGACCACTTAGCAAAATGGCGTCTTCGGCAAAGTTGTTCAGTAGCACAAAGGCTATCATTATTTGAGCCAAGAGATTTGATATTTTCTCACCAGGTGGCGCTAGTGAACATTGAATTTTTGTTTTGCGGATAGCCCAGTAGCCTGACCTCTTAGAAAGATTGCGTCTTCGGCAAGGTGGTTCAGTAGTACAAGGGCTAACATTATTTGAGCCAAGAGATTCGATATTTTCTCACCAGGTGGCTCTAGTGAGCATTGAATTTTTGTTTTGCGAATAGCTCAATGTCCTGATCACTTAGAAAAATGGCTTCTTCAACAAAGTTGTTCAGTAGCACAAGGGCTATCATTATTTGAGTCAAGTGATTCGACATTTTCTCACCAGGTGGCGCTAGTGATTACTGAATGTTTTGCAGATAGCTCAATGGCCTGACCACTTGGAAAGATGGCGTCGTCGTCAAAGTTATTCGATAGCACAAGGGCTAAAATTATTTCTCGCATAATTTATGATCTCGCCCTAAAAGCCATCGGTAACCAATGTGTAGTTCGTTGTTTCTAAGCATTTGAATTGAGTTACACGTTGTTTAACAACGCTATGGTGAAGAAAGAATCATTCTCTATCTGTCAGTTGTGTTGGTTTGAATGTTTGTTCATTCATTTGCTCAGAAAAAATGAGCTACACACGTGGTTTCCAATGGCTTTTAGGGCGTAATCTCAGATTTTGCGAGATTTGAGCCAAAAGATTCGAAATTTTGGTGTTAGCGTGAAATTTTTGTTTTGCAGATAACTCAGTAGCTCGACCGCCTCGAAAAATGGCGTCCTCGGCAATGTTGTTAAATGACACACGGGCTAATATTATTTGAGCCAAGAGATTCGAGATTCTGCCACTGTACTTAACCTATTACGCGTGGTAAAGATGAATAAATGATGGGTGAAATCATGAGAAAAATCACGTCCTCGTCTGGAATTCGAACCCAGGACTCTTGTATGCTAGACGAGTGCTTTACCAACTAAGCTATCTAGCCACGTGGTGACTCAATAACTCAGATAATTGCAAGTTACGAATTCAAGTCCCCGGATTACCGAACATCTCAATATACAGTCGACTCTGCATAGTCCGATTTTCAAGGGATAATCGACTTATAGAATAATGGAGTTATAGAATATACCGACATCAAAAATTCCAAAATCGAAGGAAAAAAATTCTGTTCTTCCAATACATACATGATCATCTCTGTAAGAATGTTATATTATTTTGTTGATAGTATTAAAAAAATATATATGAAAACTTTTGCGTAATGCTTGACGAATAACATTAGTTCTACCAACAATATTTGTTTTGTTTTTAATGTTTTTCAACTTTTAAAACAACATGCAAGTATTTATTCCCTCCAAATAAGAATTGGTCCAAGTTTCCCCGAATGCGAAGAATTTAAGAATAAATATCGAGTTACGGAAAGAAATTTAACTGTCACGTGATATCGACTAGTGGAGATATTGACTTATAAAAAGTAATGTTTGAAAATTTTAGGGGATTGAAAAATCCATCAATTTTTAGAGTATATCCATATATAGAATATCGAGTCGTCGACTGTTTGCGTCAATATATATTAGAGTGTACTGCAACTCTGTAGCAGACTGAACCAATTGGGTCCTAAAATGTTTAACGAATTCTCGTTTTTACGAAAGAGCATGTTCTTGCAACTACTTTACCAAGTTTTCCCGCTCAAATAACGGCTATATAATTTTTTAACTTCAATTTTAAAAATGGTTTCAAATATCAACCGTGACACTTGTGATCTTGTTTGACATTCACTTTTTCGACAAAAATGCCACAGGGCATATAGTTTTAACACTGGGGTTGTTCCTATCTGACATTTCGGAAGGGACACGGAAAACAAAATATACCCAAAATTCGAGTTTATACCAAGGAGTGTGACAAATCTCAAAAATCATAAAAGAATGTTTTTTGTACTTAAACCAATGAAAATCATTTAAAAATTGAGTAAACATGTGTTTCTGCCCTAAACTTAAGCGTTTGGTAAGAAAATTGAGACAGGGCTTTAGGACCCTATTGATCCGATTCAATTTATCTGGAAAATCACATTGACATTCCACGATTGAAATATGATTAACTTTATAAACATCCAATAATGGCTATACGATTTCCTAATGCATCGTAAATAAAATTCAAACAAACATTGTATGCATCAGTTATCAATTTTCATCTGACTGTGTTTTCATCAGGCATTACAAAATCAGATAGACGTTATATGATTGTCTAATATGAAAAAAATATCGATGATAATCAAGTCAATGAAGTGCAAATCGTCTGAACAACAATCATCTCAATTCGTGACGCCTGTATTGCACTTATCCGGAATGTGGGGTAATTTCGCGTTCATTTCAAAACATAATAGTGATGTAAACTTTATGTTCTTATTTTAGATTGTAGCAGAACACTTTACAAAGAAGTGATCTGTTCGTCATAGTAAATGCTAAACGCCCAGAAGACATATACTTCATGGCCGAAGCGACAGTTGATAATGTGCATAAATGTACCCAGATAATATAAGGCGATTAAAACAGATTCGAGCAATATTATAACTGTGTGTCTATTGTATTTGAATTAATCCATAAAAATAAATATTGTGAATAACATTATACTATATTACTATGATATGAATATTGTAAGAGAATCCAATACGTTCAATATGCGCATAAAATAAAAAAGTATCTGAATTAGTATATGAATGCGATTTAAATTGATTCTCATTTCCATATATAATTCAGATATAAGTTATCGGATACAAATATTGAGCGCTCTTTATGATATTAATATGAATGTTTAGTGTAAAGCAATATGGAAAAAAGCTATATATTTTTGATAATGATTTAAATCTGACGACTTCTTAGAGTGTAGTCATGTCGTCACTTGAATGCGAACAACACGTACAGTTGTTGTGAAAGCGATGTAGGTATGATAGGCAAACAGTTTCAACACCAAATAAATTGCTCTTGCTCTGCGCGCGTGTGTAGTATACATGAGATGAATGAATATGGGTTATAAAAAGGGTCTGCGTGATCTGTGGGGATTTGAATTCGAAACATGTAACCTTTTAAGTTATTGGGTCACAAAATGGCTCGGTAGCTTAGGTGATAGAGCGCTTGTCTAAAAAACCCAGGACTCTCTGTTCAAATCCCAGCAAAGAACGTGGATTTTTCTCATAATTTCACCCATACTTTATTCTTCTTTGCAACGCGTGATGAATTAATTAATTTAATAACCATTCGGATGAGACTACCGAACATCTCAATATTTGTACCACTATATAAATGACATGCTCACTAGCGCCGCCTGGTGGCAAAATCTTGAAAATTTTGGCAAAAATAATGTTAGCCCTTGTACTACTGAACAACTTTGCCGTAGAAACCATCTTTCCAAGTGGTTAGGCCATTGAGCTATTCACAAAACAAAAATTCAATTCCCACTAGTGTCACCTGGTGAGCAAATATTGAATCTCTTGGCTCAAATGATGTTAGCCCTTGCACTACTGAACAACTTTGCCAAAGACGCCATCTCTCTAAGTGGTCAGGCCACTAAGCTATTCGCAAAACAAAAATTCAGTGCTCACTAGCGCCACCTGGTGAGAAAATATTGAATCTCTTGGCTCAAATTATGTTATCCCTTGTACTTCTGAACAACTTTGCCAAAGACGCCATCTTTCTAAGTGGTCAGGCCACTGAGCTATTCGCAAAACAAAAATTCAATGCCCACTAATGCCAGCTGGTTATAAAATATTCAATCTCTTAGCTCAAATAATGCTAGCCCTTGTACTACTGAACAACTTTGCCGAAGAAACCATCTTTCCAAGTGGTTAGGCCATTGAGCTATTCACAAAACAAAAATTCAATTCCCACTAGTGCCACCTGGTGAGCAAATATTGAATCTCTTGGCTCAAATGATGTTAGCCCTTGCACTACTGAACAACTTTGCCAAAGACGCCATCTCTCTAAGTGGTCAGGCCACTAAGCTATTCGCAAAACAAAAATTCAATGCTCACTAGCGCCACCTGGTGAGAAAATATTGAATATCTTGGCTCAAATTATGTTATCCCTTGTAGTTCTGAACAACTTTGCCGAAGACGCCATCTTGTTAAGTGATCAGGCCACTGAGCTATCCGCAAAACAAAAATTCAGTGCTCACTAGCGCCACCAGGTGAGAAAATCTTGAATCTCTTGGCTCAAATAATGTTAGCCCTTGTACTACTGAACAACTTTGCCGAAGATGCCATCTTTCTAAGTGGTCAGCAAATAGGAAAAAGCGCCTCTGCTGGACTAGTTAGTTCTCAACTAAAAGGATGATCTTCATCCCCTCAATGTAAATCGTACTGAGTGCTGAAACTTCGCTGAAGATTATACTGCGCTACACCCCAAATTGATGAAATCTCATAAGCCCTGGGAAGAATGTTTTCTTTAAAATATTGAGGGTTTGAAAATATGAATTTTGCAAATATGTTATTCTAAAATATCATTTAATTTTTCAATATTGAAACAGGCTCAGAAGCCTAAGATCGAATATCGGGAAAATGCTTTTCTATTTTCTTAGCCCATGTTCTCCTTATTCGACCCGAATTATTTTTAAATAATTTTTCTTGGTCAAAAAATATATCTAGCGAACGAATTTTGGGATAATGTGTACTAACTTCTCAGATCATTCTTCTTAAATATTTAAGAATCTTTTTTCTAAAATATTTAAGGGTTTGGAATCCGAATTTTAATAACATTTTCTTGTCAAAAAATAAAACATCTGACGAAATAATTGAATGAAATAACGAAATAATGAACAAAACTATAAATAAACGTGGTTCTCTGATATTTATCGACACATAGCTGCATATTCCTCTTGGAATAACTGTGATTTTTTTTATGTTTACTCAACATCATACAAGCAAAGAAAACATTATTGTATTCAACAAAGTTTATATCAAGCATCTAAATCAATGATTGATAATCCATTTGGCAAAACTTCAACATTGCTGATATTGCTGTTACTTTCACGCGATACGCGACTGCTTCTTATCGAATTTTCATTCATAAAATGAGCGATCATCAGATCCGAAAAGGCATTTCATATGAAAATATATTGTTTCCAGTCCCTTGTACCGCGACTAATCTACTAATAACAGCGCGCTGCGTATTCAAAGATTATCTGATAGATGCGTAATGTTTCAAACATGATTCTATATTGCTACGAGTAGAGCCGCGTCGCGATTTGGTTGTGCGCCATCTGGTTTGGTGACGATCTGACGATAGCATCCTGCATTCTACATGATTCGGCCCTGCCTATTTCAGGCGTGTGTTGGCAGCGTTACTTCTCAAATGACGTTTCTCTATCCGCACGGCAGCTGGCTGGAAAAAATATGTCGCTGCTAAGTGGGGTCACGCCAAATTTTTCAAAAATTTGGTGCAAAAATGCTCAAATTAGGGCCCCCGACTATGCTTATGACCTGCAGGGGAATATGAGGGTGCAGGATATACAAAAATATGGGTATATTTTTGGTTTCTGAGCTTTGAATGAGAGGGTGAAAAAATCATTCATTTCAATACACTGATCCGTATACGCACGCGTTACGCGTTCAATTTTTTGAACCAGTTTGTGGAAAATTGGGGAAAACCCTTGGGAAAAACGTTCATATTTTCAATTTATCACCTGAATCCAGTTAGTTACCCTTTATTTAGTAATTGAAAATATTTTGTAAATTTATATCCAGCCCAGTCGTTCCATATTTAGGCACATTTCCACGGTACTAAAGTATCAAATTTTCCGGGAAAATCGAGAACTGATTTTCCGGAAAATACCACAGTGACAATGTTTGAGATCATTTAAAACCTTTCTGAGTAAAAAAAAGTATATGTCACCGCTTTAAATTTCCTGAAAATCACGTAAATACCTAATTGGTGGCAAAGATTTCCCGACTTTGCTTGTTTCGCCGAAGTAAGCTGGAAAAACGAGGGAAAATTCTGGAAAAGTTTTTTCCACGATTTGAAGGAAACATGATCCCCCGTAGCGTGAAAGGTTTTATATGACCCAATTCGGCCTGGTTTAAGCAGCCCAATGGTCTAAAGTCAGCATAACGCCTTCGCTCCCATTACAAATTTCAAATCGCTCAAACCCATTAGACGATCGCCTTAAACACCCCATTTTACGGTACTGTTTGATCATGCGTAAGGCTTCAAAAAAAAACGACATGCTGCGTCGAAAAAAGAATTTATTGATTCGTGTTTTTGACATATGAATTGAATAGCTAAGGCGGGCGGTCCTACCCCGTCTTCCCACTTTCAAGATTTCTCCTTATTGACTTAAGGTAAACTTAGAACGACCGGACTTAGAAACTAGCGGATGAATAACCAGCGGACTATTTCCTGAGCACGGTGATATTTACGCAGTAGAAATATTATACTTGTAGCTTGTTCAGAGTCTCACAACTTTCTGCCTTTCTGCTTTATTTCATAGTCATAGGTAACCGATCGATCGCAGATCGAACTCCCGAAGTAAAAAACGATCATTGACGTTTTATTTCGAACGCGCAGGGGAGTGCGCATGATCGTTAAGGGTATAACAATTCTTCCCCCTTTTAGTTAATGAATCAGATTAGGCCTCAGCCAATTTAATATGAATTCAAATCAAATGAACTTCTAGTTCAACATTACTTAATTATAAAATAAACAATTCGATCGTTCAATATAGAACAAGTATCAGAAACCTAATCAGAACTCGTAGCAATATTCCTTATCTCGCTTGGTCTTCCTCGATCGTTTGGACCGACGGAGCCCTTCGGCGTCGGTTCCGGAATCCGGGCATCTTCCTCTTTCTGCTGTGGGTTTCCTCCCTTTGGAGTCGTGTCTACTGGTTCGTGGTCATTGTCAGTCTGCATCTCGTCCATGACCTCGTCAACATTTGTTGATCCTCCTACTTCTAGGCCTTCTAGTTCGTCATCTCGCAGTCTTCTGATAATCACGTTTGGCAGGGACCACACCGGACACTCCTTGCTCCTCTTAAGCTGACTGCGATGGGCCATTATTCCCACGTTTCCAACATGTATCTGAAATACATTGTGAGAAACTTTTTACTAAAAATGGCTTTAACCCATCTTGCCTGACTGTGGGGATTGTTGGTTCTGTACCACACTTCATCTCCCACCATCAGATTGTCCAGTGCATCATTAGATTGCCTCGGGATTTTCCCGCCAAACTCTTGCTGGATGATATCATCTTCTGGCTGTGGTACAGTAAGCTGTTTTTTGTAATGATTTTTTTGGATTCACTAATCCTAACAGCGTCTTTGGTTTATAAGAGAATATTCTTTCAGATGGAAAGTGTCCATCACTCGTTATATTGTTGTTTCTAAAGTTAATCAAAAATAGATTTATCTGGTCTTCCAGATCTAATACCGCAATTTTGGGTTCTAGCAGAAATTTTTTTAATACCTCCTTTACAGTTCTAACCAAGCGTTCAGCTTGCCCGTTGCTAGAAGGGTGATAAGGTGGGCTTTTCATTACCTTAATACCTTGTCTTTCAAGAAAACTGTTAAACCCAAAAGAATTGAAGGGAGGACCATTGTCCGATACTAACACGTCGGGCAGACCAAATCTAGCGAAAAATGCTGCTAGTCTCTGTAAAACTTTATTACAATCTGTTCCTTGCTTCATCCATTCGATTTCAATCCATTTGGAGAAACTGTCAACTATTAGCAGGTAAGTCCGATGTTCAAAATAAAAAAAATCTACGTGAATTCTACTGAACGGTTTTATTGTAGGTATCCATTTAGATGTCGCCTTAGATGTATGGGGAATGGCCATACTATTGCACGTTAGACAACTGTCTACATATTTTTCGATATCACTATTGATTCCAAACCAGTAAACCATAAGTCTAGCAAGTTTGTTTCATCTTAACTATTCTGCATGATTGCCATGCAAAAGTTCTAATATTTGCCTTTTGGTAAATCACTGGTATAATCACTCTGTCCTTATAGAGTAGACAATCGTCTAATATTTCCAAATCTTGTTGGTTCGCAAAAACATCAGCGAAACGCTTTTCTACCTTTTTGGCCATCCATTGTGCATGAAATATTTAATTTTCTGTAAATAGTCATCGTTTCCGGTTGCTTCAGCAATCTTCTCTGCATCAATTGGTAAGTCTTTACTAAAATTAATACTCCTCACAGCATCAGTATCTAAACCATCAGGAATTTCCTGCTGTAGTGGAAATCTTGAACAAAAATCAGCGTTTCCAACTTATTTTGACGGTCGGTATACTATATCAAAATCGTAAATTGACAAATCCAATATGAAACGTTTGGAGCCTAGTAACATAAATTGAATTTTTCCCTTCTTTACCAAAAATTCCAACCAGTGGCTTATGATCAGTATAAACTATAAAATGCTGTCCATAGAGATATTTGTGAAATTTTTTTATAGTGCACACTAAAGCCAGAGCTTCTAAGTGCAAAATGGGATACTTTTTCTGAGCATCATTCAAGGAAAAAGAAGTGAAGCTGATTGGTTTCTCTATACCATTTACCACATGGGCAATTAATCCTCCTAAACCATAGCTTGATGCGTCTGAAATTACCACGATAGCCTTGCGTGGATCATAAAATTCTAAAAAATCGGTATTAACCAGCAGGGTTTTACTCTCTTCAAATGCTTTTTGACAGTTGTCATCCCAAACATATTTCACGTTATTTTTCAACAAATTGTACAAATGATAAAGCTTTGATGACAAATGTGGTATGAATTTGTGATAATAGTTCAACAAACCTAGATAAGATTTAAGTTGCGACTCATTCTTAGGAGCTTTTGCCTGTTCTATCGTAGATATTTTGTCTTGACAAGGCATTAAACCATTTTCAGTTATAACATGTCCCAAATGAACTAATTCTGAAACAAAAAATTTACATTTTTTCAAAATTAACTTTAATGTTAGCCTTTGCCAACCTCTCTAGCACTAAAGTAAGCTTTCTTTGCATTCTTTTAGAGTTCTTCCCGCAATTAATACATCATCTAGGTAACATGAGATGTTTTCTATGCCTTGTAAAACTTTGTCCATGACTTGCTGGAATATAGAAGCACTTGAAGAAGCGCCTTGAGGGAGCCTATTATAAACATATAAACCTTTCATGGTGTTAATAACTACAAATTTCCTGGACCTCTCCGTCAATTCTAACTGTGTATATGCTCCTTCTAAATCAAGAGCGCAAAAAACGCTACATCCTGATAAATTCGAAAAAACATCCTGTGCCGTAGGTAATGGGTATGTATTGGACAAAATTGATTTGTTGATTGATACTTTGCAATCAATTACTAAACGAAAATCGTTGTTTTCTTCATCACAATGATAATAGGGGATGCCCATTCGCTGGTGTCAATTGGTGTAATAACGTTTTGTTTCTCTAATTTGTCCAAATATTCGGCCACCTTTATCCCATCCTCGTCGCCACTTTCAAGATTTCTCCTTATTGACTTAAGGTAAACTTAGAACGACCGGACTTAGAAACTAGCGGATGAATAACCAGCGGACTATTTCCTGAGCACGGTGATATTTACGCAGTAGAAATATTATACTTGTAGCTTGTTCAGAGTCTCACAACTTTCTGCCTTTCTGCTTTATTTCATAGTCATAGGTAACCGATCGATCGCAGATCGAACTCCCGAAGTAAAAAACGATCATTGACGTTTTATTTCGAACGCGCAGGGGAGTGCGCATGATCGTTAAGGGTATAACACCCACAAGTAGAGATATCGACAGGAATATGTGTTACAATTTGATGTTCTGTATCAGAAATAACAATTCTATAATAAATCCTATTTTTTTTCATGGCACACTATAGCATTTGTATCGTTGAGTGAAACATAAACGTAGGTACCAGTTTCAATCTACATTCAACATAATGGTGTACAGTCACAGTGGGGGACCGAAATCCGTACAGGCTCAAAATCCGTACACTTCATGCAAATAGTAGGCGTTTGGTATGAAGTGGACGGATTCAGATTAATTTCCTAATTAATCAAAAAACTTTACCGAAGACACAAAATGCCGGAAAAGCTTCGTCACCGAGTTATTGATTTGGCCCGCCAGATTGCGACTCTGGTCCATACTGCCGTGAATCGCAAGTCAGTCCCATCTGCAGTTTCATCAAATTGAGTTGATATCAGTTTTTCAACATATCTTTCTATGACATTTCAGCGGGATTAACGAGACAACATATTTTGTTCGGTAAAATTAGGAAAAAAATAGCATGTCAGATTTTCCAATCTTGAAAAGTATCCGTATATCAGTCCCACTACAGGTTTCCGCACCGTGTAACACTTATAAAAATCGTGTTTTATTTTTCTATGTTTCTCGGAAAGTTATCGGAGTGGACAGCAAATTGTGAAAGTTTCATTCAGATTCAAAAAAATTTCAATATTCTGTTTTTTTTTTTAAATATTTGTATGGAAAATGAGTTTTTAAAGTTATCAGCCCATTTTCTCAATGACTACTTTTTACAGATGGGATGACTTGCGATTCACGGCAGCATAGTGCAGTGGAATAAGAGCCAATGAGTGTATTACATTGAAATTGTAATTGGTACATTCATCCGTATCCGCCCAGCAAAAAAGAATAAGTTCAAATTGCTGCCTTTTCAGCAATTTTTAATGGATTGCTTTCGTTTTAGTTCGAATAAATTCGGTATGTTAATTTTTCGAGGGTCAATGTAATTTTTGGGAATGTCCTCCAGCTTGGGGTTATTCTAGTGGGTCACTGGGTCAGATTGAGTAAAATTACCTATACTTCCTCTTTAATCAACTTTTACCCAGCTAATTAGTATAAATCTGATTCCATTTCAATTGGTTTTCAATGTTTCAAACGTCATGTGAAAAATAAACTGGACATTGGGAATAGCTTTGGTATTGGGTATTTTTTTCCGATTCCTTATGGGTCCTCCGAGGAATTGGTCCCAACCAGCAAATTTGGGTGTTAAACTTCATCATTTTGATAACCAGCTCGGACCTGATCGAATGCGATAATTCTAAGGGTATTGGCTACCTGAAACTAGAATACTACAGTATCAGACATATAAAATATACCAAAGCCATTTTCTCATACTAACTGGTCTACTTACTCTTTTTTTGTCTGTGACGAACTACAAATTACCTCAACTTTTGTTAATTATTATAAACAGACTATTTATTACGGAAAAAATTCGGGATAGATTGGATTTTGACAAATAAAAGGATCAAGACAACAAGTGATCAAGCAAAAAAACAAATATGCGTCGGATCTGCTGGCCGTCTAATATTCTTAGCATAATTTTTCACTGACATAAAAAGCATGCGTCATTTTTTCCCACCCCAATAATCCCATTGCTATTTGTCAGCGTCAATTTACTTCATCGGAGCCGCAAAGACCGCATGGTTCGCATTTCATGATTCTGGGTCCGTTCGTCGGCACATTATTGGTAGTAATATGGTTCAACTCAAAGGGAGGAAACCAACCCGCCATTGCAGCCCAACAACCTCCGAACGATCATGGGAAAACCTTTATTGAAATTACTTTTCAGTCGGTTAAGATCATTAAGAAATTCATGCATTTCGTTTGCCCACTTTCTTGCTCCCTTTACCGAAGGGGGGCCTTATGCAATTCGTAACCGAAACGAAACCACTTTATGGGAGTCCTACCTATATACCTACCGACCAGCGAGAGTTGATGCAGTTTGACTGCGACATACCATGTCCAAATCACAATTCCTTCACCGCGCGAAAGGCTTTCCTTCTGTCGGGTGACCGTCGTCGATACTCGACCCGAATCTATTAACAAATTTATAACACATTTTAACAAGAGCAGTTAAATAACAGAATTGATATAATTTTGTTTTCAAGATGACTTTGTTCTTAAGTGTGATATTGTTTCTGTAACAGAGTCATAATTAAATTTTCTTATATTTTTGACAATGCATTTCTACATAATAACATAATAATATCAATTACATCCAGAGTTATGAATAGTAATTTTGTTATTTTAGGAACATCCTTATCACACATTATGTTATAAATTCCACCATGATCAGGAATTTCTTATATTCTTGAATATTTTGTGCAAATTTATTTGTTATATTAACTACTAGCGATATATGTTTTATAACAACTGGTGATATAAGAAAATCATATCACAGAAACACATTCCGTTATAACCCTGTTTCTTCCGTCTGATCGGGTGGGTGCCCACAGTTGTGTAGGCCTATATCGGCAGCAGAGTTTACGCGCATAAGGAACTATGGGAAATTTATTTTCCGAGCTAATGAGATAGAAATTCCGTTCCTAAAATAGACACTTCACAGCTCGTTTGCGGCGGGCTTAATTTTTTTGAAGGAATAGAAAATTGGAGCATGCGCGGGGTGGCCAGTTCAATGAGGAATAGACTCTGCGATGGGATAGTTTCCGCACTTTTTGAAATTTGGAAAGTAGGAACTTATTGGAAAATTACGCTTTGCTTAAATTTGAGCTGTCGCACACTGATCTTAGCAGTCAATATTTATGATTTAAAATTATGTTGGCACAGTAAAATAGAGCTTAGAAGTATTGGATAATTGGTTTTTTTTTTTTGATTAGTATCATTCCAAACATTACATTATTTCTTATATCGAGGTCTTCCGTGTTATTAGACAACACTATCATCCTTATTTGGTGAAACAAAATTTAAAATTTTATTATCATTTTGTTAACAACATATTACATATCATTTGCCGTAACAGTTCAGATTTTTTACAGGTGAGTTGATTTAACCTACTTATAATAGTAAAAAAGGTTGGTAAATGGCTGGGCCATGGCGTACCATTGGTACCCCGCGTACCTGAAGGAATAAAAAAAGACCCCTCTGTGCGGTCCTTAGCCTCCTGTCCAGCAACTCCTATCCCTACCTCCTCGCGCTACTGGTCGGGGTACGAGTAACCTTGGGGAAGATCGTGTAACCAACCCCCGGTGGGAACTTTGGTCGTATGCTGACAGGGAAGGGAGTGGTTTGCTTTTTGCTTTTGCTTCTGCAAACCTTGAGCGACTGTACTCCATGTTAGGAGCGGCTCACAACAGCGTCTGTTCCGCCATGTCAGGGGCGGATGATCATCGTCCGAGTGCCAGAGAAGGACTCTAAGCTAAACTGCGCACTATGGTCCTTCGGAAATCTAGGGGGTTGGTGTCAGGCCCTGCAAGCCAGCCGTAAAAACATCAAGCAACGTATAATCAACGAGAGAATACGAACCGGGACAATCGACGAAGACCACAGCGACGGAAAGGGACTAGCGATTGGAAGCTCGGTACGTGGAACTGTAATTCTATCAACTTATCGGGAGCACACGCATTACTCGCCGACGTGCTGAAGGACCGTGGATTCGGCATCGTAGCGCTGCAGGAAGTTTGTTGGAAGGGATCAATGGTGCGAACGTTTAGAGGTAACCATACCATCTACCAGGGGCTGCGGCAACACACACGAGCTGGGAACAGCTTTTATAGGTGATGGGTGATATGCAGGAGGGGCGCGTGATCGGGTGGTGGCCGATCAATGAGAGAATGTGAAAGTTGAGGCTCAAAAGGCGGATCTTCAACTTCAGCATAATAAACGTGCACAGCCCTCACTCCGGAAGCACTGATGATGATAAAAGACGCTTTTTACGCGCAGCTCGAACGTGAGTACGACAGCTGCCCAAGCCACGACGTCAAAATCATCATAGGGGTCGTCCATAAATGACGCAGCAATTTTTTCACCGATTTTTACACCCCCCTCCCCCTCGTAGCATTTTGTCACAAATTCTGATACCCCCTTGAAAATACGTAGCATATCAAGCACCCCCCCCCCCTTTTAATTTTTTCTTTGTTTTCCTCAGTGATGGGCTAAAACCGAAACATTAAAATCCATTGATATTATTAACTGACTAAAACCTCAAACCGCATGATAATCTGACGAATAATCAGTTTGAATATACAGTTGCGGTCAAAATTTCTTTGGAAAACGGTTAAACAAACTGATTTCCTGTTAAGGTGATATAATTTTGGTTTCCTGTATATATAGGCTTATATAGGTTAAATTTAATTTGAAGTCTTCTGCTGTTGAAACAAAGTTTACAGCTGAAAATTTAGAAAAAAATTTAAAACCTTAATGCGGATTGATAAAACCAACAGTAATGAGTAAGAGTGAAATATATTTCATAATATATCAAACCGGAATTTCGTTATGTTATTTTTTTATTATTCGTGCTTGACAAAACTGATCAATTGTTTTAAAAGAAATACCTTAATTAAGAATGGATCTTCGTCATTTATATTTAAGTACATATCCATTCAGCAAACTGTGACCAGGTAGAGAAAAAGAACAATTGTAATATTTGGAATGTTTAGATAATCTTAGCGAATTTTATTACAAATTATTCATCTTTTATAATATTTCAACTAAACTACATTATTGTTCACCACACTGAAATATTCTTACATAAACTCATAATTAAACAAAAAAAAATAAAAAAAAGCCATTTCCCTGAACTACCGAGTGATTTAGAAAGCTGAATAGGACCAATTTTGAGAAACACTCAAATTTTAGGTCCCTATTATTATCGAGGCTATTTCATCAAAATTAATCAATGTGTTGATTGAGTAGCCGTTTTGATTCATATTACGTACAGCTTTCAAATTCCGGACACTCTCGTTTGTTTGGGAAACATTTCACACGAAATGTTTCAATTTTTCGCCGTCCAAAAGTTCTCATTTTCGAGGCTCGTTTATTAGGTTATTTCCATAAATGTCATTGCAAATTTATAATGCCCAACTAACCTTAGACGTCTCTAAGTGGTTGAAAGATTTCAATTGATGATTTGGACTGTTCCATCATTGATTATTATGAGCTGTCCTTAATTCGAATTCAAAGCGTCCGGAATATGAGCAAAAATGAGGGAGCGTCCGAAAGGGCCACACGTTTTTGATTTATTGAAAATTTATTCAAGTTGCAGACGCGTTATTCTTTACCCCACGCTAAAAAATAATACAGAATGATTTATTTTGTACGGTCCAAGCTGGGTCATACTTCACTGAGGCCTTAAGTGTCCGTTATATGAATCAAAACGGTAGATATCTCCTGCAAAATTGAACGCATAATTCAATACATAAATATCTTGTTCTACTATAGTAACGTTAATATTTGTCTAAATTAGCATATTGTATTATTTGTAGAAAATTAAGCTTTCGATAGAAATGCGAGGCGCCCAGATAGCCGTAGCGGTAAACGCACAGCTATTCAGCAAGAGCAAGCTGAGGGTCGTGGGTTCGAATCCCACCGGTCGAGGATCTTTTCGGGTTGGAAATTTTCTCGACTTCCCAGGGCATAGAGTATCTCGTACCTGCACACGATATACGCATGCGAAAATGGTCATTGGGCATAGTAAGCTCTCAGTTAATAACTGTGGAAGTGCTCAAAGAACACTAAGCTGAGAAGCAGGCTCTGTCCCAGTGGGGACGTAATGCCAGAAAGAAGAAGAGAAAATGTGAATAAAACTAAAATGGTTGATTTTATTTATTGTTAACAAATTGGAAAGCAATGTTTTCCAAGTCGATAAAGCATTGATTTTTAATTAACTTATTAAATGCTTAGTTTGTTTTATAAAAACAAATTAGTTTGACTATTTACATATCTATTTGATAGCTTAAATCTGTGCGATTACCTTATCACGAAAATTTAAAATTTATTATAAAATTTTGAATTTTGTCATATAAATGTTTTCAAGCTGAATCATCATTGAATAACCCAAGTTTAATAAGTAAAACAAAGGAGTTTAAAAAAATATCAGATTGTCATTTTTTTCAGCACAATATTTATTTTCGTACTCTTATCAACGACATGATTCAAAATGCTACGTCCATTACTTGGGACCCCACCCTCCCCCTCGTCACACATCGTCACAAATTCGTGAAGTCCCCCCTCCCCCTAAAATGCTACGTCATTTATGGACGACCCCATAGGAGATCTACACGCTCAGGTTGGCCAGGAGGAGGAATTCAAACCGACTATTGGAAGTTCAGCGCCCACCGGCCGATGAACGAAAACGGCCTTCGACTGATTGATTTCGCCGCATCTCATTCCAACTGACTATTCAAACCATCTAGTCAGCTTTGCTCGCTAAGCTTCGTGACAAGCTTGGAATGCCGAACAAGGAAAAGGTCAACGCATCCTGAATAGCATAGGCATGTGGATTCACTGCCCGCGGACCCAAGCGGTTTTTTGGGTGGCGTCATGACGCTCGACAGGCTTGCAAAGCCATGCGCTTTCCTGGGTAGCTGACCATTGGGAAACTTCAAGACAATTTCGGTTTTAGGCGTGAGTAACATGTCGTATATTCTCTATGAGAGCAATTGGCGATGATTGAATGGAGATTTAATTTAGAAAAACGAATGGACATGCAAAGTTTAATCAATTAATAATATTGAATTAACAAATAACAAAATAACATGTAATGTTTACAGTCTTAAATTTAACAAAGAATTTATAATAATAATAAAGCGTACTTGCTACAACCTCGAGGCTGCATTACCGGAAGAGAGTGAGCTGGATGAGCCCTTCTTCAGGGCTGCTGGAGAACAGTGAAAGAAGCCATCAACGATGCAGCTGAGAGCAACGTTGGGTACGTGGGACGGAGTCGACGGAACGATTGGTTCGACGAGGAATGTAGGCAGATTTTGGAGGAGAAGAACGCAGCGCGGGCGGTCATGCTGCAGCAAGGGACTCGGCAGAACGTGGAACGTCATAGACGGAAACGGCAACAGCAGACCCGCCTCTTTCGGGAGAAAAAACGCCGCCTGGAGGAGACGGAGTGCGAGGAGATGGAACAGCTGTGCCAGTCTCAAGAAACACGTAAGTTCTATCAGAAGCTCAACGCATTCCGCAACGGCTTCGTGCCGCGAGCCGAGATGTGCAGAGTGAGGATGGGAGCATTTTGACGGACAAGTGTGAGATGATCGAAAGATGGAAGCAGCACTTCGACGAACATCTGAATGGCGCTGAGAGCACAAGCAATGAAGGTCGGGACAACGGAGAAAATGCCTTCGTCGGTACTGCGGAGGATGGAAACCAATCAGCCCCCACTTCGAGGGAGGTTAAGATGCCATTCACCAGCTCAAGGACAATAAAGCTGCTGGTAAGGATGGTATCGAAGCTGAACTCATATAGATGGGCCCGGAGAGGCTGGCCATTTGTCTGCACCGGCTGATAGGCACAATCTGGGAAACAGAACAGTTACCGGAGGAGTGGAAGGAAGGGGTAATATGTCCATCTACAAGAAAGGCGACAAGTTAGATTGTGAGAACTTTCGAGCGATCACCATTCTAAATGCGGCCTACAAAGTTTTATCCCAGCTCATCTTCCGTCGTCTGTCACCTATAGTAAGCGAATTCGTGGGAAGTTATCAAGCCGGCTTCGTTGACGGCCGATCGACAACGGACCAGATCTTTACTGTACGGCAAATCCTCCAAAAATGTCGTGAATAGCAGGTCCCAACGCATCACCTTTTCATCGATTTTAAGGCGGCATACGATAGTATTGACCGCGTAGAGCTATGGAAAATCATGCACGAGAACAGCTTTCCGAGAAGCTCACGAGACTGATAAGAGTGACGATGGAAGGTGTGCTAAATTGTGTGAAGGTTTCAGGCGAACATTCCAGTTCGTTTGGATTACGCCGGGGACTACGAAAGGTGATGGACTTTCGTGCCTGTTGTTCATTATTGCGCTAGAAGGTGTTATGCGGAGAGCCGGACTCAACAGCCGGGGTACGATTTTTACGAGATCCGGACAATTGGTTTTGCTTCGGATGATATGGACATTGTCGGTCGAACATTTGAAAAGGGGCAGACCTGTACCCGCCTGAAACGCGAGGCAGCAAAAGTTGGACTGGTGGTGAATGCGGCCAACACAAAGTACATGCTAGCTGGTGGGGCCGAGCGCGACCGGGCTCGCCTAGGTAGCAGTGTTACAATAGACGGGGATACGTTCGAGGTGGTCGACGTGTTCGTCTACCTTGGATCCTTGCTGACGGGTGACAATAACGTTAGCCGTGAAATACGGAGGCGCATCATCAGTGGAAGTCGGGCCTACTATGCCTCCACAAGAAGCTGCGGTCAAAAAAGATTCACACCCGCACCAAATGTACCATGTACAAAACGCTCATAAGGCCGGTAGTCCTCTACGGGCATGAAACGTGGACGATGTTCGAGGAGGACTTGCAAGCACTTGAAGTCTTCGAACGTCGGGTGCTTAGGTCGATCTTTGGTGGTGTGTAGGAAACGGTGTGTGGCGGCGAAGGATGAACACGAGCCGCCCAACTCTACGGCGAACCCAGTATCCAGAGGTGGCCAATGCTGGAAGGGTACGATGGGCAGGCATGTTGCAAGAATGCCGGACAGCAACCCTGCAAAGATGATGTTCGCTTCAGATCCGGTTGGTACAAGAAGGCGTGGAGCGCAGCGAGCTAGGTGGGCGGATCAAGGCGTATCGATTTGGCGAGCATGGGGCAGAACCGAGGATGGAGAGATGCGTCCACGAACCGAGTTTGTGGCGTGAAATTGTTTGATTCAGTGTTATCTTTAGATGATAACTAAATAAATTAAATGAATGATAAGAAAAAAAAAAACGTTTTCAATTTACTTAACCTAACAATGTAACGCATTAATCGTTGGCAATAGAAGATTGTTACGATTTTTGCCTCAAATTATTAAATTATTTTTATTTGTCATTTATTCCACTGTTTCAATATTGGATATTCTATGAAACTCATTGGTACTATACCAAGAATCATTTTCAATTTTTATTTTGAATTCTCTGCAAAGCTTTCCATTAGCTTTACATTTTGAATTCTCTGCAAAGCTTTCTTCCTGGTATTACACAGCTAGTCCATATTGGTACAGCATACAACATGGTGGCCTGATAATTTGTTTGAATATCAGAAGCTTGTTCTTAAGACAAAGTTTTGATTTTCTATCAATAAGGGATAGAGACATTTTACATATATGTTGCATTTTGTCAGATGAAGTTAAGTATCTAGAGCTTAACTTTCAAAAATCACATTGAGAGCATTCAATCTCAATGTGATTTTTGAAAGGTAAGCTCTAGATTACTTTAACTTCATCTGACCAGTTTATTGGAACCCCTCCCATCGTGACAACATGTCTACTTTGAAGGTTTCAAATATAAGAGCTTTTGGTTTATGTGACAATATTATAAGTTGAATTTTGAAAGCATTAGGCCTGTGTCATCCGCAACATGGATCTTTAACAAAATCCCTGAGGTAACCAGAAAATAAAT
>NW_018734812.1:0-21324 GCF_002204515.2 Aedes aegypti
AGTTTTCCTCGAGAATCCCTTCTTAGGCTCCTGCAAGAATTTCTTCAGCGGTCCCTATAAGAACTCATAAAATAATTTCTTGTAAAATCCCCAATTGAATGGTGGAATCTCTGGAATAATTCGTAATAGAATTCCTGGAGGCAATTTTAGGACTAATTCCTAGAAGAATCTTGAGAGGACTACCTGCGCAATGTCTGGAGAAATATCTTAAGTAATCTTCTTGGAGGAATCCTTAGGGGAATCTGTAATTTTTATTGGAGGAATGTCAGGAGAGATAGCTTGAAGAATCTTTAGAATAATCGCTGTAGAAGTCCTTGAAGTAATCTCTGCAATAATGCCTGGAAAAGTTCCATGAGGATGGATTAATTCCCGGAGAAATCTTATAAATCTATAAACTCCCTCAAAAGAGTACCTTTTGAAATTTTCCAAAATTTTTATCTGGAGTGAATACGATCTGATTTTAAATTGTTTTCGGTATTTCTCAAGTTATTATTTTTCGATTTGACGATTTGAATTTCCTCAAGAGGGTTTTCTTGAAAACACTTCCGGGTACAGTTTAATAATGCGTCCCATTGAAGCTATTTCTGGAATTCCTCCAGCTGCTTTTTCTAGTATTAGTCCAAAAGATGTTTGCAACATTCGTTCAAGTTGATGTATGAATTCCTCCACGGTCTGTAAGTCTACTGAAAGTCTCGTTGAAGTTCTACATGAGTTGAATTTGATTCTTCTAATGATTTATTATGGAATTTTACGAGAAAATTGATTTTTTGTACAAATCTTCTTTCAAGATAATGTGATGAAATTTCTCTAAGTTCTTCATGGTAATATTGTTATAATACAAAATGTTTACACTAAATCTTGTACGCCATATATGTTGAAATTTGCAGAAGTTTACGAAGAATAATTTTTTTATGTTGACATTAGGATAGTAAAAATACGCAAAAATAATTTATTCTGAAACAAATCAACTACTTCAGCACTAAATTTAACGTTAGATCAAATTCACGCACCTTTTCATTTTACTATAAACTTGTATTTATCTCAATACAGGTCGGACTCGATAATCCGGAGTATCGATTTTTATTTCATCCTCCGGATTATCGAATCGCTAAAAGAAAAATTTAAATTTGCGATAAAATTACTTAAATATTATCGTTTTTCGTTGTTTTATTTATATGATGCAGTGGCGTAGCCATAAATTATTTCTAGGTACATTGGGGCTTGAGAAGAAAAGAAATTTGACTAGTATACACAAGAAAAAAAACTTTTCTCAAACTCCCGTTTTCTTACCTACGCCCAAAACTGCTTAACCATTTATATTGTATGTAACAATACTAAACTATCTCAAATTTATGCATAAGAACTGAAAACAAGAATATCAAAAACAAACTCCGGATAATCGAGTCCGACCTGTAATAACATTGATGATTATCACTATCCGAAAACATTCACATCTTTGTACTTCAAGTCATGCTAGCAAATCTACTTACTTCTAACTTGCGAAGAATAGTTTAGGTGATAAGATAATCACCATTCACGCAGAGGAATACGTTCAAATTAAACTTTACGACGTGCACTTTTTTAAGTAAAGGTAAGAAAAGGTAAGAAATTTCTTAAGAAAAAAAAAACAAGCTCAAGAGTTTCTTTCGGAATTCTATCTTTAACTTCTTCTAGGGATACGCCCCAGAATATTTTTTGAGGACATCCTTATAAATTATCTCCTAGGAGAGACGCCCCTAATACTCCTCAAGGCGTAAGTTTATCTATTCTATCAATCTATTTATTTTTTCAATGATTTTAAAAATTACTCCTTACTGTTTAGGTCATTTTGGAGTTTCTCACGGATTTCTTTCAGCAATTTGTTTTTCTGTTTTCATAGATAATTGTTTGAAAGTTCCTTGCACAAATTATCTACCTATGCATTTCCTTCCACAATCTCTCCAGAAATTGTTTCTTCACTTTTGCAAGAAATAGTTTGCAACTATTGCTATTTTTTTAATAAGAGGTTTCGTTGGATGTAGTTAATGGGTCCCGCTTTTTGTGATACTTTCATGATTTTCTCTTGATATTTTTCCAGTAATTTTTTCAAGTTCCTCTAGGAGGGTTAAGAAAATCTCGCTTTTGTTAAATATTAGAACACTAAAATGTTCGTACTTGGTAAAATATTTCTTCCTCAAAAATGCATGGTAAGTCTGAAAATTGTCTGAAAAACGAGCATCCTTCTATGTGTATGCTTTTTCTAAATATCGCATGACTAGCTCCTATTGTAAGTTCATAAAACGCCAGCACACTGCGGTGGTCAAATTCCGGGCTAAATTGTATCTCATGTGACTTATCATGTAACTTATCCTCCTGAGCAATTTTGCCGAACACATCATCCTTCTATATGCTCACAATCTTGAATTATCGCATAATTAGCCGAAAGTCCAAACCGACGCCAACGCCACGCGGTGGTCGAGTTCTGAACTGAATTGTATCCTATGTGGAAGTCTTTATCCTCCTGAGCAACTTTGCCGAAGACAGCATCCTTCTATGTGTTCGCAATCTCGAGTTATCGCATAATTAGCCCCTACCGGAAGTTCATGTCGACGCTAGCGCCACGAGGTGGTCGAGTTCAGAACTAAATTGTACTTATGTGGAAGCCCTTGTCCTCCTGACAACTTTGCCGAAGACAGCAACCTTCTATGTGATCGCAATCTCGAGTTATCGCATAATTAGTCCCTACCGGAAGTTCATATCGACGCTAGCGCCACGCGGTGGTCGAGTTCTGAACTGAATTGTATCCTATATGGAAGTCCTTATCCTCCTGAGCAACTTTGCCGAAGACAGCATCCTTCTATGTGTTCGCAATCTCGAGTTATCGCATAATTAGTCCCTACCGCAATCTCGAGTTATCGCATAATTAGTCCTACCGGAAGTTCATATCGACGCTAGCGCCACGCGGTGGTCGGTTCTGACTGAATTGTATCCTATGTGGAAGTCTTATCCTCCTGAGCAACTTTGCCGAAGACAGCAACCTTCTATGTGCTCGCATCTCGAGTTATCGCATAATTAGGCCCCCTACCGGAAGTTCATATCGACGCTAGCGCCACGCGGTGGTCGAGTTCTGAACTGAATTGTATCCTATGTGGAAGTCCTAATCCTCCTGAGCAACTTTGCCGAAGACAGCAACCTCCAATGTGCTCGCAATCTCGAGTTATCGCATAAGTAGCCCCTACCGGAAGTTCATATCGACGCTAGCGCCACGCGGTGGTCGAGTTCTGAACTGAATTGTACCTTATGTGGAAGCCCTTGTCCTTCTGAGCAACTTTGCCGAAGATAGCATTCTTCTATATGCTCCCAATCTCGAGTTATCGCATAATTAGTCCATACCGGAAGTTCATATCGACGCTAGCGCCACGCGGTGGTCGAGTTCTGAACTGAATTGTACCTTATGTGGAAGCCCTTGTCCTTCTGAGCAACTTTGCCGAAGATAGCATTCTTCTATATGCTCCCAATCTCGAGTTATCGCATAATTAGCCCCTACCGGAAGTTCATATCGACGCTAGCGCCACGCGGTGGTCGAGTTCTGAACTGAATTGTATCCTATGTGGAAGTCCTAATCCTCCTGAGCAACTTTGCCGAAGACAGCAACCTCCTATGTGCTCGCAATCTCGAGTTATCGCATAAGTAGCCCCTACCGGAAGTTCATATCGACGCTAGCGCCACGCGGTGGTCGAGTTCTGAACTAAATTGTACCTTATGTGGAAAGCCCCTTGTCCTTCTGAGCAACTTTGCCGAAGATAGCATTCTTCTATATGCTCCCAATCTCGAGCTATCGCATAATTAGTCCATACCGGAAGTTCATATCGACGCTAGCGCCACGCGGTGGTCGGGTTCTGAACTGAATTGTATCCTATGTGGAAGTCCTAATCTCCTGAGCAACTTTGCCGAAGACAGCAACCTTCTATTGTGCTCGCAATCTCGAGTTACGCATAATTAGCCCCTATCGGAAGTTCATGTCGACGCTAGCGCCACGAGGTGGTCGAGTTCTGAACTAAATTGTACCTTATGTGGAAGCCCTTGTCCTCCTGACCAACTTTGCCGAAGACAGCAACCTTCTATGTGATCGCAATCTCGAGTTATCGCATAATTAGTCCCTACCGGAAGTTCATATCGACGCTAGCGCCACGCGGTGGTCGAGTTCTGAACTGAATAGAATCCTTTGTGGAAGTCCTTATCCTCCTGAGCAACTTTGCCGAAGACAGCAACCTTCTATGTGCTCGCAATCTCGAGTTTATCGCATAATTAGCCCCTACCGGAAGTTCATATCGACGCTAGCGCCACGCGGTGGTCGAGTTCTGAACTGAATTGTATCCTATGTGGAAGTCCTAATCCTCCTGAGCAACTTTGCCGAAGACAGCAACCTCCTATGTGCTCGCAATTTCGAGTTATCGCATAAGTAGCCCCTATCGGAAGTTCATATCGACGCTAGCGCCACGCGGTGGTCGAGTACTGAACTAAATTGTACCTTATGTGGAAGCCCTTGTCCTTCTGAGCAACTTTGCCGAAGACAGCAACCTTCTATGTGCTCGCAATCTCGAGTTATCGCATAATTAGCCCCTACCGGAAGTTCATATCGACGCTAGCGCCACGCGGTGGTCGAGTTCTGAACTGAATTGTATCCTATGTGGAAGTCCTAATCCTCCTGAGCAACTTTGCCGAAGACAGCAACCTCCTATGTGCTCGCAATTTCGAGTTATCGCATAAGTAGCCCCTATCGGAAGTTCATATCGACGCTAGCGCCACGCGGTGGTCGAGTACTGAACTAAATTGTACCTTATGTGGAAGCCCTTGTCCTTCTGAGCAACTTTGCCGAAGACAGCAACCTTCTATGTGCTCGCAATCTCGAGTTATCGCATAAGTAGCCCCTACCGGAAGTTCATATCGACGCTAGCGCCACGCGGTGGTCGAGTTCTGAACTAAATTGTACCTTATGTGGAAGCCCTTGTCCTTCTGAGCAACTTTGCCGAAGACAGCATTCTTCTATATGCTCCCAATCTCGAGTTATCGCATAATTAGTCCATACCGGAAGTTCATATCGACGCTAGCGCCACGCGGTGGTCGAGTTCTGAACTGAATTGTATCCTATGTGGAAGTCCTAATCCTCCTGAGCAACTTTGCCGAAGACAGCAACCTCCTATGTGCTCGCAATTTCGAGTTATCGCATAAGTAGCCCCTATCGGAAGTTCATATCGACGCTAGCGCCACGCGGTGGTCGAGTACTGAACTAAATTGTACCTTATGTGGAAGCCCTTGTCCTTCTGAGCAACTTTGCCGAAGACAGCAACCTTCTATGTGCTCGCAATCTCGAGTTATCGCATAATTAGCCCCTACCGGAAGTTCATATCGACGCTAGCGCCACGCGGTGGTCGAGTTCTGAACTGAATTGTATCCTATGTGGAAGTCCTAATCCTCCTGAGCAACTTTGCGAAGACAGCAACCTCCTATGTGCTCGCAATTTCGAGTTATCGCATAAGTAGCCCCTATCGGAAGTTCATATCGACGCTAGCGCCACGCGGTGGTCGAGTACTGAACTAAATTGTACCTTATGTGGAAGCCCTTGTCCTTCTGAGCAACTTTGCCGAAGACAGCAACCTTCTATGTGCTCGCAATCTCGAGTTATCGCATAAGTAGCCCCTACCGGAAGTTCATATCGACGCTAGCGCCACGCGGTGGTCGAGTTCTGAACTAAATTGTACCTTATGTGGAAGCCCTTGTCCTTCTGAGCAACTTTTGCCGAAGATAGCATTCTTCTATATGCTCCCAATCTCGAGTTATCGCATAATTAGTCCATACCGGAAGTTCATATCGACGCTAGCGCCACGCGGTGGTCGGGTTTCTGAACTGAATTGTATCCTATGTGGAAGTCCTAATCCTCCTGAGCAACTTTGCCGAAGACAGCAACCTTCTATGTGCTCGCAATCTCGAGTTATCGCATAATTAGCCCCTATCGGAAGTTCATGTCGACGCTAGCGCCACGCGGTGGTCGAGTTCTGAACTAAATTGTACCTTATGTGGAAGCCCTTGTCCTTCTGAGCAACTTTGCCGAAGATAGCATTCTTCTATATGCTCCCAATCTCGAGTTATCGCATAATTAGTCCATACCGGAAGTTCATATCGACGCTAGCGCCACGCGGTGGTCGAGTTCTGAACTGAATAGAATCCTTTGTGGAAGTCCTTATCCTCCTGAGCAACTTTGCCGAAGACAGCAACCTTCTATGTGCTCGCAATCTCGAGTTATCGCATAATTAGCCCCTACCGGAAGTTCATATCGACGCTAGCGCCACGCGGTGGTCGAGTTCTGAACTAAATTGTATCCCATGTGGAAGTTCTTGGTCCCTGAAGCAAGTTTGCTGAAGGCAGTACGTTCCTATATGGCCTGCATCTCATACAATTTGGTGATGACTGCAGATTTCTGGACTGGGTGTACTGAAATTCCACGTGGCCAACATGGTCCCCTTCGTAGCCGATTCCCGGTGGCCACTGGAACCGGAACCGTTATTCCAGGTACTGATCAGAATCTTGAGGAGTATATCTTTCGAATGCGGCATAATTTTCATTATTCGGTTGATATTTCGTTGATTTATAGGGGTATACATTTCTGGGTCATAATGACCCCAGTATCTTATTAAGTTGTTTTTTTGTGGCGCCATCTTAGAATCACCTTAAGAAAAAATTTTTTTGGTCTTGCGCTTCGTTTCCACAAAATATTAAAAGTCAGGAAATTTCAGAAAGATCCGTTTGATAACAACAGAGATATTGCAGGTTGAAATCCGATTTTGGGTCATAATGACCCCAGTATCAAACTAAGGTTAAGTTGTTTTTTTGTGGCGCCATCTTAGAATCACCTTAAGAAAAAATTTTTTTGGTCTTGCGCTTCGTTTCCACAAAATATTAAAAGTCAGGAAATTTCAGAAAGATCCGTTTGATAACAACAGAGATATTGCAGGTTGAAATCCGATTTTGGGTCATAATGACCCCAGTATCAAACTAAGGTTAATGGAAAATAATTTCCTAATTTCCTCCTACCGGCCGCGTCGTCATGCGTTTGTTCTTCCTTCCAAGCTTATAGGAAAACGAAAATTTTCCCACCATCTTACGGCACCAGCTGCGAGGCATAGGGCTTATGTAACTACACTGTGTTGCATACTGCACCGACGTCGCTCGTGAATCGACTAGTAGAGCGAGAGCTCCATTAGGGTCGCTGCAGGCGTTCGATTAAACGGATGGTACGCGATTTGCCATGCTGCTCCAGATGGTACCACTAGCCCAATAGCAATAAGCAGTTCGAATCGAACTCGATGCAGCGGATGATGACTGATATAGATCGAACCGTGGTGCGAATCGGATACCGGGACACGGGACGTGAGAAATGTCTTGTCACAGTAACCGAGACGACTACGACACGCCGGACGACGACGCTTATGAGACGCGAACAATGTCCGCAGGGTTTTGCGCGCACTTTCTCGCCATTCGTGATGCAATGTGGGATGCAGCGGCGTAATGCTTTTGTTTATGTGACTTTTTATCCGGCGGTCTTGGAATAGCAATGTGCCATTCCTCGACAGCACAAGTCGATTTCCGCGTTTTGCAATGTTGCACTTCGGGTGCGATGCATTTGCGGTTAATCAGATGGTTAATTCGAAACTTTTAGCTATCAAAACAATCAGTGCATTGTGGTCACGCTGAAATCTGCTCATTGATTGACATTGCATTGTCAACATAAACATGCTATGAGTTCACTCGAGATTATAGATAGGGTAGAAGTACCAACTATGGCTATAGCACCAATTATGGCAATAGTGGGAACAAAAAGTGAGTTTTCTTATTGTTTCACTAGACTATAACGGCTTATATTCACAGGAATGATAAAACTATTTGAAACCTTGGAAAGAACATTTGTGCAATAAGCTTCGAAAAATGAACATTTGAAAATTTTGCCTCACATATTTGTCACCTTCTTAGCAGTTTGCTAAGGGACACCCGTTACGAAATGTATGTTATCATCCGGAAAAACTGTTTCAACCGATAAATGTATGTTGCTTAGTGAGAACAAATGAATAAATTTAGCTTGTGCGCAATCAAATCTACTGTTTTAAGTTGGAAATCGTGTTATTTCCACTATGTCAATAACTGGTACAAAGAGTGTATGAGAGCCCAATTATGGCAATACTCTGGAGGCGGTTTGTTTACATTTTCTGATCAGTGAAATAAAAGAAGTAAAGCTATTTTACGGGTGACTTTTACGACGGCACGGTTCGGTAAGGCATTATCTTCATGTTTTAAACTTAATTACTAAGATTTTTTAATCACACGTTCGAAAACGTTCGCAAGCAGAAGAGCTAATTTCATGGTAGAGAGGGGTTTTCAGCGACACTCGATTTTTGAATTTTCCCTTCTTTTTTCGTTAAAATTAGGCACTGGAAAGGTAATGTGTGATCAATAATGCATTTACACTAAATTTCGACTCCTTTTCGAATATTAATTTTCTTCCATGAACCCACTGCAATAAATTGATTTAAAATCTATTTAAAACAAAATTTTTGGAAAGTTTTATGAGCAATCACTTCATGACATATTAGCGTTGCATTATCATTCGCTCTGGATGGCGTTTGAATTCATTTCGTGCAAATATTCGATAGTCCATAATTGGTACACTTTTATGTCGAATGCTAGGAACGCTATTACCATAATTGGTACAAAGACAACGCTTTTTTAAATCAAATTTTAGAAGCTTAAAGTCAATTTAGTACTAAAACTTTAAATCAACAGATTCACAAGGCTTTAAACTAGTAATTGACACCAACAAGTCATGTCTACGTTTTAGAAATGCGGTTAAAACTTGATTTTCATCACTACTGTTGACATATTGCATCCATAATTGGTACACCTACTCTATGTTGCATCGCTCATTACGCAGTCACGGTTGTTACAATTATGAGACTATGTCGGAAGAGAATTGAGAAGGATTCCGTCTAAATACTAAGAAGGATTTCGTCTGATTCCTGGGAAAATTTCCGTTAGAAACTTCAGAAATATTTCATTTGAATTCCGAGCAGGATTCCATTTGAATCCTGAGCAGAATTCTGTTTGAATCATGTGAAGGATTCCGTCAGAATTCTGAGAAGGATTCCATCGGAGTCCTGGGAAGTTTTGCGTCAGAAGATTTCATCAGAATACTGAGAATTATTCCGTCTGAATCCTGAGAAGAATTCCATCAAAATACTGAGAACAATTTCATCCAAATCCTGTGGAGGATGCTATCAGAAAACTGAGAAGGATTCCGTCACAATCCTGAAAAAAATTTCATCAGAATCCTGAAAAAGATTCCGTCAAAATCCTGGAAAGGATTCCGTTAAAATCTTGAGAAGTATCCCGAGAAGGATTTCTTAGAATTCTGAGAAGGATTCCTTAGAATCCTAAGAAGGATTCCTTAGAATTCTGATATGGATGCCAGTAGAATCCTAGGAAGGATTCCGTTAGAATCCTAAGAAGGATTTCCCGTAGAATTCTGAGAAGTATCCTGAGAAGGATTCCGTTAAAGTACTGAGAAAGATTCCGTTAGAATTCTGAAAAACATTCCTTCACAACCCTAAGAAGGATTTGGTCAGAATCCTGAGAAGGATTTTATAAGAATTCTGAGAACGATGCCGTCAGAATCCTGAGAAAGGGTTCGTCAGAATTCTGAGAAGGAATCCGTCAAAACCCTGAGAAGGATTCCATCAGGATCCTGAGAAGCATTCCGTCAGAATCCTGAGAAGGAATTCATCAAAAACCAGAGAAAGATTTCATCAGAATCCTGAAGGTAATTACATCAGAATCCTGAGAGAGATTCCATCAAAACCCTGGAGAATCCATCAGAACCCTGAGAAGGATTCCATTGAAATTATAAAAAAGGATTTAATCAGAATCTTGAGAAGCATTCCTTCTGAATCCTGAAAAGGATTCCATCAGAATACTAAGAAGGATTCCAACAGAATCCTTAAAAAGATTCCAGCAGTATCCTGAGAAGGATCCCATCAGAATCCTAAGAAGGATTCCACCAGAATCCTGAGAAGGATTCCATCAGAATCAAGAGAAAGATTCAATCGGAATCCTGTTAAGGATTTCATCGGAAACCATCAGAATCCTAATGAAGATTCTACCAGGATCCTGAGAAGGATTCCACTAGAATTCTGAGAAGACTCCACTATAATCCTGAGAAGGATTCCATCCATATCATGAAAAAGATTCCTTTTTTGTCCTATTCAGGATTCTCAGAGAATCCTGTTCAGGATTCAAAGAGAATCCTGTTTAAGATCCTGGAAGAATCCTGTCTGAGAGAATCCTGCTCAGGATTCTGCGGAATACCTGCTCAGTATTCTGCGGAAATCCTGCTCAGGACTCTGAGAAAATCCTGCTCAGGATTCTGAGAAAACTCGCTCAGGATTCTGAGAGAATCCTGCTCACCCTGCTCAGGATTCTGAGAGAATCCTGCTCAGAGATTCTGAGAGGAGCCTGCTCAGGATTCTGAGAGAAGCATGCTCAGGATTCTGAAAGAAAACCTGTTCAGAATTCTGAGAGGAGCCTGCACAGGGATTCCAAAGAATCCTGCACAGGGATTCTGAGAGAATCCAGCACAGGATTCTGAGAAATTCAGCACAGGATTCTTAAGGAATCCAGCACAGGATTCTGAGGGAACCATACAAAGGATTCTGAGAGAATCCTGCTCAGGATCTGAGAGAATCTGATTCTGATCTCATTCTGAGAGAATCCTGTTCAGGATTCTGAGAGAATCCTGCTCAGGATTCTGAGAGGAGCCTGCTCAGGAATCTGAGACAAGCGTGCTCAGGATTCTGAGAGAAACCTGCTCAGGATTCTGAGGGAATCCAGCATAGGATTCTGAGGGAATCCAGCACAGGATTCTGAGAGAATCCTGCTCAGGATTCTGGGAGAATCCTGCTCAGGATTCTGGGAGAATCCTGCTCAGGATTCTGGGAGAATCCTGCTCAGGATTCTGGGAGAATCCTGCTCAGGATTCTGGGAGAATCCTGCTCAGGATTCTGGGAGAATCCTGCTCAGGATTCTGGGAGAATCCTGCTCAGGATTCTGGGAGAATCCTGCTTAGGATTCTGGGAGGAGCCTGCTCAGGAATCTGAGAGAAGCGTGCTCAGGATTCTGAGAGAAACCTGCTCAGGATTCTGGGAGAATCCTGCTCAGGATTCTGGGAGAACCCTGCTCAGGATTCTGGGAGAACCCTGCTCAGGATTCTGGGATTCTGGAGACCCTGCTCAGGATTCTGGGAGAATCCTGCTCAGGATTCTGGGAGAATCCTGCTCAGGATTCTGGGAGAATCCTGCTCAGGATTCTGGGGAGAATCCTGCTCAGATACTACGAGAATCCTGCTCAGGATTCTGGGAGAATTCTACTCAGGATTCGGAAGAATCCAGTTTAGGATTCAGGGAGCATCTTGTTCAGTGATTCAGTGATAAACTTCTCAGGATTCAGAAGGAACTTTGTTCAGTATTCAGATAGAATTCTGCTCAGGATTTCAGAGAGAACCCTACTCAAGATTCGTAGAGAACCCTGTTCAAGATTCCCGATAATTGATTTGATTGATTTGACTTTATTAAGAGATTTTTAGCCCTGGGCTAGTTCATCTCGGGACCAAACGGCTTTACTTCCCTTCCGAAGGAAGTCGTCACTATAACTTTTTACGTCATAAGTGACTATGTCGGGGATGGGATTCGATCCCAGGGTCCTCGGCGTGAGAGACGAGTGTCTAACCACTACCACCAGGTCGTCCCCAGATTTCCGATAAAATATCGTTCAGGGATCCAATAGAACCCTGTTCAGGATTCAGAGGAGTATCCCCGTTCCTTGTTAGAAATGTGACGAAAGACTTCAGCGGTTTCCTGTTGTGTTCTGTACAAGATTCCTGATCTCATATCAGTAGCAATCTTGAGCGAAATTCTGCCTAAAATCCAAAAAGATATGTTCAAATGACAATTTTTTTGGGTATCCAACAATATATTGTAGTAGGGCTTTGAGGGATATCAAGTATGTAATGTCAGAATAAAGCAATCCTTGTTCGAACCACACGTATCTCCCTTCAATTGGCCGAGCTTTAGCAGTTTGTTAGGTTAAGTAGGCGTAGGCAAAAAGTTGATACAGGTTAGCACAGGCTTAGATTGTCACTTATTGTACATTATTCCATCGAGACACGTAATAAACAAGACATTAAAATTAAAAAGCTACGATCAAACAACTCTAGTATTGGTAGATTGATAAGGTACAAAAATTGTTTTTGAATGCAAAAAGTTTTTAATCCACAAATACAACTTACGAAACCATATTATCGTGATGCATATGTGTGATCAATACTGTTGAGTTATAATCGACATTAATAATTCATTCCCGTTCATTTGATTGAATTCAGGTGGTGCACAGAACTTATTCCACTCTTTCCAATGCAAACAAATAATCATCGCACGAAAAATATTCTGCCCATTACTAATAAATCAGAGGCATACATTCAATTAATTCGCAACCACAGTGGTATAAGTTACGAAACGATCCCCAAACACAGCTTTCCCTTTGAACGTTGGATTAAGGCGAATAAGATGTCTCAATTCCGTGGGATGCGGTTTTTCATAAATCAACGTTCATCGTTTTCCCTAATAACATCATTGAGGGGTATCGGTGACAACGACGACCACGATCGACGACAACGATGACGATGCATATGCACTAGGGTAGTGCAAAATTACAAAAATTAAAGTTTGAAAATTCAATTTCCCATATCATTCTTTACGATCCGTATGATAGAGTTATATGTAATTTTTATTACCCAAATTTAAAATTACTCAAATTTTTCCAAATTTAAATTTTAAATTAATCATATGTTTTAAATGTTCACCATTCAACATGAAATAATCCGAAATAAATTGAAATAACTTAAAATGGCTACAGTGAAACCTCCATGAGTCGATATTGAAGGGACCATCGACTCATGGAAATATCGAGTCATGGAACAGCAATTCTTTGGAAAGCTGCTTCTAGGGACCATCATAGTAACCATGAAATTATGTTTTTAGTATGGTTCCATGAGTCGATATCGAGTCATGGAACATCGACTCATGGAGTATCACTGTACATCTAAGGAAGTTTTAATGATAATCATTATGGTTTAGAATAATTTCCAGCGTCTTTTTTATCATGACAACGTTTACGTATATTCTGTCAAAAAATTTTGAAAATTGTTCTAAGAAAAAAAAATCATAAAATTTTCTACATCATGAAACTTTATCCCAAACATCTCTTTTCAATCAAGATTTCTATGTTAGCAATTTTGAAAATACTTTTATGCATTATTTTTCAATTTTCCATGATAAAAAATAAAAACATTTTTTTCAGTGTATATATTTTTTTCTGTGGCCCAAACAGTACAACATTTTTAACTAAAATCAACAGTTCCGGAACTAGAATTTTTCAAATAAATGCATGCAAAGACTCAAGGCCATTTTCAAAAGCTAGTCTTGAGTCAAAATGATCGATCTATCTATGGAAAATACTTGTTCTGCCACACCGAAAACATGTGCAACAATTTACTGCAAATTGAAGATGGTCGAGTTCTGTAATTGACTGATTTGACATTCTTCACCACCGATAATGCCTGAAAATTTCACAGAACATAATTTGTATCGTAATGATTGCAGTCGAGATATTTTAAATCTTTTTTTAATTATTTGAATTGCCCTAATATGCATAAGTTAAGCGGACGCAGGTATAAATAAACATTCACTTGGAGACAGAAGTATAAATCAACCGACTAACTAACATCTCGCAATTCTTCACGGTGAGATGAGCAAGAAGAATGCTAGCAAAACAGAATAAGAAGTTTGCTTTCGAAACTCGATCCGTTATCAAAGAACTTCTCGAGAGAAATGCATCCTCTATATTGCGAAACATACATATTGTTTTTGGCAATGTGGCGTTTCGTCGACACCAAATCAGCGTTTGTTCTTCGCGCTAATTTTAAACTTTCGCCATTCAGCCAGTCATAGCCAACTCTATAATTAGGTTTCCCGAATCAAAGTGCAATCCGTTTGGACACCCTCCTCATAATGCGCTGTCATCAATTTGATAGCTCAGTCATTTTAACGAATTCGATAACCGATTCCGGCGGGGCCGTGGATTTACGGGCGCGAATAATTTTGATCACGACTTGTTGGAGGAAGAGACTTGATGGAGAGCCCCATTAGAAGACGGGGGCTACGAACTCATCGATTGAAGTTTGGTGTGGGACTCTGCGAGGCACATCGCGCTTAAACGGCTTGCCACTACTACTGTGTGAAATGCTATTCAGATAAATTTCAAAAGTTTGCAAACGAATGCGCATAAATCAACGATCAGTGCTCAGACTTTGGTGGCGGAGATTCGGTAGCCTTTCCAGACGTGGATTCAAGTAGAATTTGGGAGATCGGACGCGTGAAGTCAATTTGAAAGAATCGTTCACAGAAGAATCACTTAGTCAAGAAGGCGGCGAGAGGTAACGTAGGGTATGCGAATATCAAGTTTTGAAGCAAATGAATTTACATGAGAAGAGGTTACTCTTCATTGTACCTGTTGTACGTTACTAAGAGTTGAGTTTTCAAAGTTAAATGAACATTTACAAACAGACAATACAGTGGCAAAGTTGGCATTCATCGTTGAAAATCGACGAAAAATCGTTTTTACATTAATGAATGTTTGCCCTTTACTGGCATATACCAGATTTGCTAGTATGTCCGAAACATAGTTTTTGGGAACTTGAACATCAGAAGACACAGTGTGTTAGTTTGACAAATTGAGATATGAATTTGCGAAAAATACGCGTTCTAGTGAGACTCGAACTCACGACTCCGTGTACGCTAGACCAGCGCTTTAACCAACTAAGCTACAGAACACCTTATGATTCTGCGGAATAGAAAGCCAAACTGAATCCGAGTACTAACTATGAACACATCTCTTTTCGCAAATCCATGTCTCTTTTCGGACTTAGATGCCAAACCCCCACCACGCTCACGTTTGTATCTCCCGATCGCAATCGTTGCAGTAAATATTTATCAAATCAGACAAATGGTTGCTATTCTTTCCCAGTAAATTGTTCCATATTGAACTCCCAACGTCGAACGACTAGCAAGACCATTACTCTCCACTCCAGTGACGGGAACCTAATCGCCAGAATATTCCTACATCTTATTCATTCCCATTGCCGATCGTCACACCATCTCAAGTTGCAATAATACCACAAAAAAGAAAGAAAAAAAAATCCCCTCCCCCAGCCCATCGCACTCCATCAGTTTCTAACGTTCAAGGATTAAACTTACTAGAATTTACATCGCTTCATCGCACTTCCCACACACCGGTACGTTTGTTCTTTCTCATTCGATGGAAAGAGCGATAAGAAGTCTTTGGGTGAACTTCCGAGCGAAGATGTGAACGTGAAATCTTCCCAGTTGGCAGCGCCCTCGTTCGTTCGTTAGTCAATATTGACCAGTTCGGGGGTTTTTCAGTTTTTTTGGTCAAGGGGAAAGGAATCCGAACTGAGGAAAACCACACAGTTTTCTTTAAAATTTAATCGCACGTAAAAATAATTGGCACTTGGTTCCGTCTTTTCTCAGTTGAAGCGATGTCGTCATGAGAAAAGGACATCAGCGTTGATGGTAGGATGAAAAGTGAATTGTTACACAATCAAGTGACGTAGTAGTAAAAGTAGGAAATAAATGTTGATAAAGTGAACAAAATGAAAAATTCATGTAAAAAACTAAGAAACTTAAATCAAACAACAAAAATAAAGAACTAAATAAAAATGCTAAGAGTGAAACAAAAGAAAAAAAGAAAAAAAAGAAAAGAATTTTTAATCCTGATTCTAAGATTTAGAACCTATTATTAGCATGGGCCTCCCTTAGCCGAGTGGTAAGAGTCCACGGCTATAAAGCAAACCCGTGCTGAAGGTGTCTGGGTTCGATCTTCCGTAATGGAAATTTCCTTGACTTCCCTGGGCATAGAGTATTATAGTACCTACCACACGATATACGAATGCGAAAATGGCAATTGGCAAAGAAAGCTCTCAGTTAATGAATATGGAAGTGTTCATTGAACACTAAGCTGAGAAGCAGGCTCTGTCTCAGTAAGGACGTAAATGCCAGAAAAGAAAGAAGTTTTAGAAATTTCAACAGAATAAAACTTGTTTTTAATTATGAAACGTGGTTTACGCTACCAGCCGAGTGGAAATTTAACAACTACCGAAGGCTAAACATTACATATAATTGCCAATTGGATTAGATGGACAAATTGATGTGAAGATTTGCGAAAAAGTTACACGTCTCTCAGTGAGAATCGAACTCACGACTCCCCGATCTCTAGTTGGGCGCGTTAACCACTACGCCATGAGAGGACTCATGAACGCAGAAGTTAACCTGAATTCTCGATTTTCAGCTCAATAATCACGTGGTTCTTTTTCGCAAAGTGCACCTCTTTCGGAAAGAATTAGATGCCCATCCAAAACACAAACGCTTTCTATATATATCCCAATGCCTAGCCCGAGAGCGCATTGTTTTTTAGGTATAGGAATAGCACACATACACTAGCCAGCAAACTGCGCTGGCTGAGGTATCTATTGTGTGGGCTTCCAATGGGTCGCGACGTTCTCAAACGACCGGTTACGGAACATGAGTCCGTTGCTCGATAAATACTTGTTTTTTAATTATGAAACGTGGTTTACGGCTAACCAGCCGAGTGGAAGTTTAACAACTACCGAAAAGCTAAACATCTGTCCATCTAATCCAATTGCAAATTATATGTAATGTTTAGCTTTTCGGTAGTTGTTAAATTTCCACTCGGCTGGTTAGCCGTAAACCACGTTTCATAATTAAAAACAAGTATTTATCGAGCAACGGACTCATGTTCCGTAACCGGTCGTTTGAGAACGTCGCGACCCATTGGAAGCCCACACAATAGATACCTCAGCCAGCGCAGTTGCTGGCTAGTGTAGTGTGCTATTCCTATACCTAAAAAACAATGCGCTCTCGGGTTAGGCATTGGATATATATAGAAAGCGTTGTGTTTGGATGGGCATCTAATTCTTCCGAAAGAGGTGCACTTTGCGAAAAAGAACCACGTGATTATTTCATTTTTCATTTTCATTTTCATTTTGCAGCGTTTGGTGGGGCAATGAGAGCGCAAGTCAGTCCAAAGCCGGGGGAAGGGATAGGTAATGGCCGTAATAGTCTATGCGGACCACTTGAACACCATCGGAAATTGATAGAAGGGTTGGGTAGGGTATAGGAAATTGGAGAAGACTTGACACAGTAATGCGATTAATGCTGCAAATGTAAATATGCTGAGAGCAATTTAATTTGAGTTTGGAGTTTGGTTTGATTTATTAAAATTCGAAACCATTTGTACAATTAAGAAAGAATTAGCTGATCGCTCTATAGGAAAATTATGACAATATGAGAGTGATGCTAAGACTGCTGATGGCACGATGCGACGCTTTAGAAGCTTTTGCTAATGATTGAACATTACTAAAAAGAACGCAATTCAATCGATGTACAAGTAAGACAACTTTACAGATATAAAATTATAATTCAATTCACTGATTGGCGGTGCTGATTTATATAAAAAATTTGATATTATTAAAATGAAATGTGTTACTTACTCATGATGTTTATACTTCCCTGACCAGAATTATTCTGTTTTGAGCACCCTTTTCGAAGCTATTCTATCCAGTTATCCATTGACTGCTTACAATTCTGAAATTATTCTTATTGTGCATGCTCATGCATTATATTAGTAATGATCATAATCATGCAACAGATAAGAAGGTGAGAAAGAGAGAATATAGGAACAGTGATTAGTAATGAGTAATTATGTAGTTTTGTTAGAATAATAAACAATTAAACAGCAGTAATGAATAGCTTAAAAAATGACATTACAGCATAGCTGAGCCTTTCGGATCATAAGACCGATGTATAAAATAATTTGTTTCGAAATTGTCCGCGTGGTCTTCTAGTGCTCCTATTAAATAAGAATCAATCATAGACATACATACCGAATGCTCGTCATGACCCTATGACCAACATTTGTATATGTATAGCCTTAGCTGATGTGGCTTTTCTAATAGGTAGTTCTTTCACTCATTGATTGTCTTCAAAACCTTGTCAAGTATAGAAGATTGATTTTATTTCGTTATTACTACAGTATTAGGTATTATTTATGTTTTTATCACTATGGATATTATCAAGGCCAGAATTCCCAGTGAGTGAAGAATTTTATAGTACTAGAACACCATAGAAGATCGCTAAACATTACCTAATCATGGAACGGCTTTTTGCTCTATTATTTTAGGTAAATGCTATTGATCTCCCTTTGCTCCTATCCGCAACCCGGTGCACGCGCCCTGTTGGTTTTCGAAAACCTCGTAGAAGATTACAAACCGTCAATGGCATTCCCAATTACTACCCCACATTGCACATTCAAGGGTCTGATTGTGCTCCTAACCCACCTCAGTCTGTAATCTTCTCGCCAGTTTGAAATTATATTTTCCCGAAGTGAAAGTAATTTTGATGAGTGATAGCGTAGTGCAGCCCAACTGCATAGTACAGTAGTTTAACCAGAATCTTAGGTCAGAAGATAAATCTAAATTTTGTAATAAAGAGGTTGCCATTGCTTGAAATTCACCCAACATCTAATCAAAACTACTAACAACAGCGATCAATTATCAAAATTCATCGCTCCCTGGAAAATATAATTCCAAGCCCAGGGAAAAAGAACCACGTGATTATTGAGCTGAAATCGAATTCAGGTTAACTTCTGCGTTCATGAGTCCTCTCATGGCGTAGTGGTTAACGCGCCCCAACTAGAGATCGGGGAGTCGTGAGTTCGATTCTCACTGAGAAGACGTGTACTTTTTCGCAATCTTCACATCAATTTGTCCATCTAATCCAATTGCAAATTATATGTAATGTTTAGCTTTTCGGTAGAATAAAACTAATGAATATTTCTATGAAAATTCGATCATAACGCATCCTGCAGTAAATGCTCCATCGCATAGCATCGAATCACAGAAATCATCTCCCGGTTTCGGTATTTTTCAAGAGAGAAAGTTCTTTGATTACTGAAAAAGCTCATAGAACACTAAGCTGGACAGAAGGCTCTCTTCCTTAAGGGATGTAATGCCAAGAACATATTTGTTTTTGACGATTGCCAATGTGACATTGAGAAACTATAAAACCGTGAAAAACTGTAAAACCGAATCCTTGAAGAAGATCCCAAACGGATCGAAACGTTGGACAAAATAAAATAGCAGTATTGTAATTTTGTAGAGACTGAGATGCCATAATTTCTATTGTAATGCCGAGTAGAACGAAGAAGACCATTCTTCTTTTTTAAGAGCAGAAGATTCAAATGAGAGAAAAGAAACCACACAGTACCCACATTCCGTATTGAACCGAAGGATCATGACCGGGGAGGAATTTGCGGGTTAACTCTCACACTTCATTAGTTCTGGTTGGTCGAATGTCGAAAGTATCTTGCTCGATGCAGCCCAAACCACCACCATCGAAAGAATTCGATCCGGCAGATGTACCATTTGGAAATTGGAAAAAGCGAAAAGCGTGGAAAAATTAAGAAGCCGAAATTTCTACCTCTGGCAGCTTGTGGTTTAACCTTAAGAAGTGCTGACGTATGGAGGTCTGGAGCACTTTGGGAAATGTCTAAAAGAAAATCTGCAGTTTTGATAAATGACGTTAAGTCAGCCAATATTCCAAATGGAAAAAGGAAAACAATGTTTTTCCTATCGTTATGATTTGGAAGTATTCAAGTTTAGAAATACTAAATATCAAAGGCGAAAAGCCACCATTGATAAGAAGGCATTTTGGTTGAATCAAAAAATAATGAAGTGGGGAATTTACTTACGGTAGAGACACTTCGATTAGGGAAGTGCAAAAATGGACTTACCTGAAAAGAGAACGAAACACATTATAAAAATTATTCGAACAATATTTATATGAGCTTTGAGAGTGAAATATGCCTCAGAAAAATGTTCCAAAATGGAGATGTTTTGTTTAATAATTGTACCTAAATGAACAATCCAGCTTAAGACATTTTTTTCGGAACAACAAATTGAAGCAGCCTCTAACTAGAGCTCTTCGATACAAGTGAGAAAGCAAAGGGAGCCGCGAATGGTGATCATGGTGGTTTTTTAGAATTTTTTGGACTTTGTCAAAAAAATTTGATCTCCCATATTTTGTTCTCTATGTTTTTAATTAGTATTAGTATTATACCGCACATTTATTTCTTGTAAAGGGTTTACGGAATCAAATTGCGACACACTCAAATATTTGGTAAATCTCGCACATTCAACTAATCAGCTTCAAACTTTCAGGGAATAAAACAAAACATGTTATGAATATTTTCCTTTGTTTGTTTTATTGAATTTCAATTTCATATTCCAATGCACGCACTTTTCTGTTCACACTACTTATAAGGTCCTGTACAACACTCGGATCAACTTTTTTTTGCGTAGCAGTCCATTTTTTCTTCAAATCTTCCTTTGATTTCACTTCCTTAGGATGCTTCCGAAGTGCCTGCTTCATGACGGCCCAGTACTTTCCAATTGACCGCAGTTCGGGAGGTTGAGATGTTTCGTCACGGAATTTATGATAAGCAGTGAAAAACTGGAGGCCCGGAAGCTGCCGGAAGTCTGCCGCATTTTCGAGGTACTTCGGAAAATTTCTTTGCTGCTGTCTTCTGACTCCATCTATACATCTGCAAGTGAAACTTACACAGCGTAAACAAATACACGTTGAACAAATTACACCCAAAATTTCAATAGAAATTACCCAAAGTTGCAGTCATTTAAAAGTGGTGCAATTTGATTCCATACACCCTTTATTTTAGTGTTCTGTGTTAGACAACACTGTCATCCTAATTTGGTCACACTAAATATAACTTTTATTAACATTTTGTTTACAACATATAACATTTTATTTGCCGTAGCAATTCAGAATGTTTAGAGGTAAGTTGATTTCACCTGCTTATAACAAAAAAAAACACTCAATTAACTTAACCTAAATATATGAACGCTTATCGTGGCAATAGAATATTGAAACGATTTTTGTCTGAAATTATTTATAATTTTATTCGACATTTGTTCCAATGTTTCAACATTGAATATTCTTTATAATTCATTAGTACTATACAAGGAAGGGAGATAAACACTAGGAGCCCCGGGATCAAATATCAGTTAAACAAATT
>NW_018734813.1:0-34254 GCF_002204515.2 Aedes aegypti
GATGCACCGACAACAACTGAGGAGTTACCAGAAGTACCAAGTGCAGATAGTCTTGCCACGGTACCATCAGCGACATCTGTTTCAACAAATCAATCAGAAGATGAGTGCATCCAGAAGGTCAACATCGAACGCTTCAACGAAGGGATAGCTGGAATAAAAGTGACTCCGATTAAATGGACGAAGATGGGTTACGTCAATTATCCCGAGAAAAAATACCGTGAAATCAACGAAGCTGTACGAAGAAACCTCTTCAAATTAGGACCTGAGGATGTGGAAAATACAGACTACGATGAGGTAATTATGAATATGAAGGAAAGGTTCTCGAATCTAGCCACGACAAGGAAAGAAAAAATATTGATTTTGTCGATGCTGCCAAGCTCGTGGTCTATTCAAGACGCCATTGATGAGTTCAAAACCAATAGAAATACAGCAAAAGAGGCAAAACAATTCAAAAATAACTGTCTTGCAACCAAAAATGCTAGGTCGAGTACTTCATTAACAGATGAGACAAAAAGAAAAAATAATTCAATATTTTGAAGATGATGAAGTAAGTAGAGCTATGCCTGGCCAAAAAGATTATGTATCTGTAAAAAATGGATGGAAAGCGTCAAGCAATCCAAAAACGATTAATGATGACTACTTTGAAAGAAGCGTATACACGCTTCAAGGAAATTAACGAAAATATTAAGGTAGGTTTTTCCTCATTTGCAAGCCTTCGTCCAAGGCAATGCAAGCTTCTATCCAATTCTGGAACACATAATGTTTGTGTGTGCACAACACACGAAAATATTAACCTAATCTTACATAGTTTTGAAAAGAATCAATTTTTCAAAGGATATTAAAATGTTAACTGGTAGTCTTTTGTGTGAAAATACAACATCAAATTGCTATCTACGATCTTGTTCGGATTGCCCAGATTGTTCATCATTGGAAAATACTTTATTCGCTGAGTTTGAAGAAAATTATATTGATCAGTTATCATTTGAGGAATATATAGGAATAGGAGGAATATAGGAATACATGTGCTTATAGTAGCACTATTTCTAATTTCTGTTCCTATAGTAGCACTAGCATCACGGCGTTGGCAAAATACTAACCAAAACCGTATTTTTTCCAGAAATTTTATATTTTTCATACAAAGTGTGGATCACAAGCTTTCGTTTGGTATAAAAAAAGTTTTTAATTCATCAATTATTTCGTATAATAAAAACATAGTTTCTCTCAGTAGTGCTACTATAGGAACAATAGGTGCAAGGGAGCTCAAATTTTAAGCAAAAATAATTATTTCGATCATTTTTTAAACAAAAACAAGCTGTGTATCAATGGTACTTAGATAAATAGCTCCTGACCTTCATGTCAAAAAATATTTTGAAAAGATTTATAGCACAACGGCCGTAAAAAGCCACTAGTGCCACTATAGGGGACTGTCCACTAAGGGAACACCGACCCTAGTGTTTTCTAACACAAATCAACTAGAATGAGAAATGAATGTGATGTTAGGAACGATGCAAACAAAGGAATTAATAAAATAGTTTGACATATTTTGTCCAAACATATCGTATTGAAAAATTTCTAGTAAAGATTTTTACATTTCAACTCTCCTTTCGAATGGGAGCATTTTATACCACCTCACCTCACCGGGGCAAGCAGTTGAGGTACCATTGCAAATGCTCAAGCTGACGATTGCATTTCAGAATGAATGACACAAATGGATTTCCGGATTGAAAGAATTGTTTGATGTTCTCTGAACTTTCATTGCGATGCGTGTAGCGGAAATAGAAGCTAGTTGGAATGGCGAAAAATCGCAGGGAGTGAATATGGGTCAAAACTTAGACTGCAACGAACACCTCGTATATTTTTCCTATAATGTGTTCACTGTTTTTCCTTACATATTTATCACTTCCAGAAAAAAATACTTTGACTGCATTGAGCATTCTCGCTGAAACCACACCTCCAATAGCACATATAGTTAGAGCTCCAATTTTATATCATTGATCGCTAGTATATGCTAAAACCAGAAAAATATCGCTTCGGTTTATTCAAATTGATGGACCCTTCGTACGTCAGCTGGCTAAACAGTTTGCGAAAAAGCCCATTTTTCGATAAATCTTAGGTATTCCTTCACGAGATGTATGTCATATTTCTCACGAAACACACATGTCATCGTAAGGAGGAAGGATACATCCTTCAGTTTTAACTGATATTTTTTGGCGTTCATTCTGTATTTGACTGCCGTCTTAAATTTCGAATTAAAACATATTTTTTTATAATAAATCTTTGAAGGATATTGTCCTAATAAAAGGTATTGCTGAAGTAACAAATCCCTTTTGAAATGATTTTGTTTGGGTTTTTTTGGAATGTTTGCAGGGCTATAATCTCATGTAAAGCTGAATAATAGCAAACAAACTTCTGATTATCTTTTCTCCTTTTCGTTGGATTGAGTTGCTCTCTTCAGCAAATTTCTCTATAATGATTTGAAGAATGAGATTTCACTTTAGGATGATTAGTTTGTACTCTCATTTCAGTGCTTGCCGGAATCAGTTTTATCTGTATCTTCCTTACCGATACAGTTATATTTTTAACTAATCTATATTTACATTTGCTTTCACTCTCTTCTGCTCTTTTGCTCTCACACCGAGCAGGTAGGAGAGTGCTCTGCTGTTGGTCCAATCGATTTCCATAAGCCATAGTCCGTTGCTCTTTTGCGGTGGTTCGTTTTGCCGTTTTCCTGAGTCGTTTGAGGCTAGCTGCCTGCGAAGTGGGTCAATTTGTCTCAGTCACCATCTGATACTGACGGAGGATGGATGTGCTTCCCTATGCACGGTCCTCCGTGCGGCGTCTTCTGGTGGCTGGACGGTTTATTTTTTGGAGGGGCTGGGAATTGAATCCATGACCTTCCGCTTATGAAGCGAAAGCGCAACCTGAAGGCTACGGACCCCCCTTGCATTTAAATAATGTATTTGACATTTACGGTAGCGTAGGATACCTAAATCAACCTAGAAATGTATTGGATTCTCTAAATGTTGTACAACATGGAATGTTTTTACTTCAGGAATAGTAGTTTATCAGCAATGCAAGGCATGTAACGAATATATGAGTAGTTAGAGTTCTAATGAGCATGCAAGTTGGCAATCCCAAAAACATTATTATTCTTGCATGTGTTTTCTGTTATGATTAACAAATAAATATATTTTGAGAAACTTGTGTAAAAATTGCAAAGATATTATGCAACAAACAGACTGAAACGAAACTGGGAGACAGGCCATACTAGACCAAACATTAAGTATGCCATATTTACTTCAACTTCGGTGCATAATATTTCTGTGTGCGTATGAAATGCAAATATCAAATGCGGGAACACCACATGCGGTAAGATTTTCAACAAGGAAGTCGAAGTCAAAATTTGATTTTCTTTGCTAGGTTGGCGGTGATATGCATCAAGGTTGCTAAGTACCCTTTGGTTACTTTGTGTTACCGCATTTGAAGCTCAGTTAGACTGGATTTGCACGTCAAACGCAAACAGCAATACATTAAAACAGTCAATTATCCCTTACTTGATATTCCGTATCTCGATATCGAGTTAGACAACCATAGTAAAAGTTTGTTTTCACAGCTACCTCGATCGTAGTTGCACTGGTGTTGTGCTCTGTAACTCGATACCTCTCCAACTCGATGGTTCCTTCAATATCGAGTTATGGAAAGTTGACTGTACTTTCAAATGATGATTATATTGAATTATGTTAATGTGATTAAAATATGTATTTCCTATTCAAAATCAAAAATAATTTAGATCAAGACGATACTTTAATTTTTTATTGCTTTTGGAAAAGACGTTCATATTTCAATGATGTTTGGTTCTGCAAATATTGCTCGTTAAAATATCTTGATTTTCTTCTAATACACCAAGATTCACGATTTCTGCATTTTTCAACGACGTGCGGTATTGGGTGCTATCCGGTACTGAGAAATCTTCCCCTATATTTCTTGATGTAGGAGAACCAAAATCTCCAAAGATATCTTACAAGTCCAACAATCTATGGGATAAAGTTACAGATTTATAGTATCTATCTCTATTACTGTAGAATAGTTTTATGACACATGTGTTGTCTATCGTCTATCCTCTTACGATAGGATGGAGATTTGCAATTATTTGTGTGTTAATGTTAGCAATACCTAATGAACAACGCTATCCATGCAGAAAAAATCTATTGTTGTTTTTAATGCTTCTGTGGGTTTGTAAGGTCTGATCTATCTTATAAATGAAATACTTTTATTTTTTGTTTGGCTCACTCATTCAAAAGTAATGGTAGACTTTCCAGAAGCACTTGTATTAGTAGTGCCTACGTTACTCTGCATAACAAGCTTTTCAACTAGTTTAATTTACAGATATAGTCAGTATAACCGCTGAGAATACACATTCGTCATAGAACAGTATAACCCGGGTAGAGGAGAATATCATATTAATATCATACTCTAACTTTAAAATAGAGTGATTCAATGTCAAAACTTATTATTTGTTAGTTTGAAATAATTTAGTTTTTGTGGCATATATATTCAAGAATAACTTTTTTGCCATCGCAATAACAAACCAATAACAAAAATATAGATAAAAGACACTTATTCAACAATTTACTTGTGTCAATATTGTTGATACTAAATTAAGTCACAAGGGCGAAGAAAGATATATTTAAGATTTTATCTCATACAAACTAAAATACAATCCGCTCTTTTAACTTTTCTTCAAACTAAACATATGCCACATTTCGACATTCCACCATTTGTTTTGAATTTGCTGTTTGATTTATACAGTACTGGGTGCCAACATCAAAGTATGAAAACTCTCTAGTTTCACCATCGTTCGATTGATTTTGATAAGATTTTCAGGAAAAATCACATTTACATTTACATTTTACATTTTCAATTCATTGATTACAAATGTTGTATTCGGTAATAGTTCCGGATCTCGGTGCGAATTAAAATAGGGCTCCAAATAACTACTTTTAGGGCCGCTTCTGCCTTTGTCACCTTGAATTTCATGTATTTCAAAACAGAAGTGAATTGACATCATCGCATATGCATCTTCTTAACTAAGAAAGTTAAGTCCCAAGCAGGTCAGTGGCTGCTTCGCAGCTTAGTATTTCACGAGCACTTTCACATTATTTACCGGAGAACATTTTTTGGTTTTTTATTGCATCTGTATTCAAAAGTCTCTATACAGGAACAGGGCATACATTCTGTTTAATAGATCAATTATATAATGATTATTCAAAAATATTGATAAGGTTTCTTGCATTTCCATATCATTTATATTTATAATACCATAGGTACCTCAACAAATTTGAACCATCATCATCAAAAATATAACACATTTGTCCTTTTTCTTGAAAATTTTATCAAAATCGATCGAATGGTGGTGAAGTTACAGAGCTTTTAAATTTTGATGTAGGCACTCAGTACTGTAAAGGCACATGTATTTTTTCTTTAACCAAATAGTGGATTATTAAGTATTTTAAACTGGGGTAGGTGTACCAGTTATGAACATAATGGTTCCCTATATCGCCATACGGGAAAAATATATTGTTTTCAAACTGTTGAGCATTTTGTGTGTTCAAGTGGTTCGATATCGAATATATCTTGAGGTTAAAACATTCAAAATTTTATAAAATGTGAATGTTTTCTTGAACTCACATATGGCCAAATAGGGAACCACTATAACTAGAACACTTTCCCTAGCTTCAATTGCAAAATTTGATATAAGGTTGATCAAATGCATTATTTGTCTAAAATTGTTATAAATAAAAATGAAACGGTTTGTATGTCACGAAATGGCTTAAGCGAGTCAACGGATTTACCAGATTTAAGTTAGGTTCTGTAAGTATTCCGACGTGTTTGGGCGTACAAAATATCGAAGAACTTTAAGGAAGAGTATAAAAAATAGATTTAGGAAACTGGAACTTTTAGTAGAACTTTGATTCGCAATATTAAACAGCATACTGCGTGACAAAACAAGAGATTTCATACGCGGGTTACAAACTATTTTTTTTTTATTTTCATACAAAAAAAAATTTTTTCATGGAAAGGGGGTTGGTTGGTTGAAAAATCCTCAAAATTGCCTTACATAACAAATGTACCGCCTCTTTTGGCTTATTACACACGAAATAGATGAAAACATCCCATTCAAATTGCCTTTAAATTGATGAAATACTACAAAAACTGCTTAAGCTTTTCTCTCATGTACCAATAGTTGCGGTGAAGTGTTCCTATAATGGAGGATCCCATAAGAAAATAACAGATACCGCAAGTATTGAGTAAGGTGGAGCAAAAATTCGACAGGAGTGCAATAATCAATATTTTCAATTAAACTACAACAGTTAAAAAGTTAATTAACTTATTACGCGTGGTAAAGATGAAAAAATCCACTGCTGGGATTTCAGCGCTTTATATACTAAGCTACCTAACCTCTTGGTCACCTCAGAATAACTCAGATGGTTACAAGTTTTGAATTCAAATTCCCACAGATCACGCAGACCCAAACATCATCATCACTATTTACTTCATTAAGGGTTGCTGAATCCATTGCTGTTTTCAAAAATATCATACACAGTTAAAAATAATGATGATTACACGTCATGTAAACTTCATGTATGCGATGTAAACATTACGTCATGTAAATTTAAGTCTGAAACCATGTAAATTTGTGTTATATGTCATGTAATCACAGAGGATCCTGCTGGATTACATGACATATAATTGAAGTTTACATGACATAACATGTAAATATCCATGATTTGCCACGCTCCAATTATGTGCATCATATGTCTCAGAAATTTACACGTTTCGTTCGAACTGTGTAGCACTTCTAGATTTTGAGATATTGGTTGTTGAAAATGCAAAATTTGACTATATCAGCCAAGTTGCATGCAAGTTTGTCAGCTAGTATGGCAATTTATTTGCTTAATTTGCCATAGAATTCAAACTTCATGTGTATGACATTAGTTATCAGCAAAGTTCATAATACTTTCGATGCTCAAATAATTATTTATGCAACAAGTTGCAAAATGATGATTTTTTCAGCACGAGTTGTACATTTATCCAACGAGGCTCGCCGAGTTGGATAAATACAACGAGTGCTGAAAAAATCGAGTTTTGCAACGAGTTGCATACAACATTTTTTGCTATTACGAAAACCTCTGTTTAAGCTGGATCATTTCCAAAAGCACAAACAAACATTTCAACAGAAACCACGTGAGCATACATCCACGCGTAGTACTTATCATTTCAGTATTTTTCAATCACGTAGGCTGCGACTTAGTAGTATCTACGAATGTCACAAAGTTTGTTGTCCACAGACCTACATTCCCTATTGGAGGGCAGAACAGGTAAGACAACGCGTGTAGTATTGGATTCTGCTGCAACCTCTACGAATTCTGGACGACCCGTTCTCAGTTCCGCAGTTCGCTGGCAACGGATTCTTCTCGCCAAAGATACCTTGCATCGAAAGTAGGGTGCATTAGTGCATGTCCGGATGCGAATTGAATCTACCACTGCCAAAGTTAGGCATCTTGCATAGATTTTGAGAAAATCCAACTTCGGCGAGAAACCGATTCAATGTTTTCATCGCGCCGACAATATCACCAGTCTTGCATCTGTATCGCACATCAGCTAAAGAATCAGATGCTATAGCAGAATAGACTGGGATATTTTGCTGACGCCTTCCAAACAGAACTGAAAAGTGCTACTTTTCAGCACCGAAAACAGTGCTGAAAAGTAGTACTTTTCAGCATTGTTTTTTTGGCAGGAAAAGTAGGCCATTATTTAGTGCAAATTATCAATGAAAAGTTGATTAGTTTGCAACGGAATCGCAAAAAGTTAGTTTTTGGTGATTTAGAAGAGTATTGTATTTTGCCATATAAGAGAAACGAAGAGTTTTGTATGGAGACTGCAAGCATGTTGAAAAAAATCTAAATTTTATAGTGCAATTTCAACCAAATTACATCTGAAATAAAAGTTTATTTCCTATTTTGTATGCTTGCTGGAATAGATCAAAAAATATAATTAAAGACACATAATTTAATCTTCGATACAAGCAAAAATGTCATTTTTATTACGGTTTGTAACCCATATCCATCCATCTCATATATATTACACACACGCGCAGAGCAAGTGCGATTAATTTAGTGTTGAAACTGTTTGGCCATCATATCTACATCGCTTCCACATCACCTGTGTTGTGGAAGAGTACATATGCGGGAAGGCTATCAACGTGTAGTTCGCATTCGAAATGACTACTACAGAGAGGCAGAACACTCTAATATATATATATATATTGAATCATACATTGGGATGTTCGGTAATCCGATTCGAATGGTAAGTTAACCAATTTACTCATTGCGCGTGGTACATGACATGTTGATAACCTTCCCGCATATATACTCTTCCACAATACAGTTGTTGTGGAAGCGATGTAGGAATGATAGGTAAACAGTTTCAACACTAAATAAATCGCACTCGCTCTGCGCGATTGTGTAATATAGATGAGATGGATGAAAAGGGTCTACGTGATCTGTGGGGATTTAAGGTGAAACAGTTTGGAATCTAACTTCAAAGACAATAATCTCGCCAAGGAAGCAACCAACAAGCGTGAACTTTTTATTTTGGCTTTGTGCACTAGCAGAAAGCTTAAAATTAAAAGACCAAAATGTTTGCCTACTACTTTTCCATTTTAATGCCTTTGAAAATGCGAGTAGGGTCACAAGACGGCCATTGTGACGGCCATCTTTGGATTCCGAGACGATTCACTTTAAATCGAAACTTGTAAACATCTGAGTTATTCTGAGGCATCATACTCGTCTAGCATACAAGTGTCCTGGGTTCGAATCCCAGCCGAGTACGTGGATTTTTTTTTCATTATTTCACACATAATTTATCCATCTTTACCACGCGTAATGAGTTAATTAATTTAATAACCATACGGATTGGATTTCCCAACATCTCAATACATGATTCAATATATGATTAAAAGGAACTTCACAAAGGACATTCAACATACCGGCTACAATGTTGCTGAACAAACTTGTATCAAAACTTTACCCAAGTTCGCTGACTGAAACTCAAAATACCGATACTTCTATCCCAAAAATACCTTTTTTCTCACCGTAAAAGGATGCTTGCATATAAACACACATAATTTGGGTCAGAAATTTATCCAAAACAGGTTTAATTAAAATGTAAACAAAAATAACAGTTTTTCGCAAAACTAAGGTAAGGTGTGAATTTTTTGTTACTTTTTTTCACACGATCAGGCATATTTCGCAAAATTAAAGGTCAGTTTAAGGGAATTTGAATATTTGTTTTCGTGAGATAACATAGGGATCGAACTTTGGCCCCACTATACGCCAACATTGGTTTACAAACATTTAAGCAAAAATAAAATTTTACCCCACTCTTATAGTGAGAGTATAATACTCTAATAACAATACAATTAAAAAAATACCGTGACTGCAGTGAATTAATAATGGAGGTATTATTTTTCACTGACATGTCGTTGGTTGCTGCAATGAAACTTTTTTTTTAATGAATAGTTGATTGTTTCTTCCCATTACAGCAATTATTTGTATGTTCATTGTACTTTTTGAATTTTTATCGAATAATTGAAGTTGAGTCGTGCTTAGTACTTCCACTATTGGGACATTGCAAAAAGTGTGATAATTGGTTTCAATTTTTCGTAGGTTGTCTTTAGAATTTACGTATATATTTGTAAATATTTTAGTCTTACTAAAAATATGATTTCTGCCTAAGATCTTTCCAGAAACGTTGTCCGCTTTTGGTTAATGGGAACATTTTCACTACGGAAATTAATCGTGTGTTTGAATTTTTCAAAGATTTTTTTTTTTTCATAAAATTTATATATAACATCTTTAATAATTAATTCGTTATGATAAATTTCTTCAAGATTCTCCAAATAATCAACGGTCCGCAATGGATCTTAAAAGAAATCTGTTTTGGAACTCAGAAGATTTATTCGAAGGATTTGCGAAGTTATCTTAGAATGTTTAAAACGGGGAAGTAGAATCCGCTACGAAATTTGATAAATGTAACGTTCCTTTCTCTGCTTAGATTCTCTTCTATATATGTCTTCAAAATTCATTTATGAATTCCTTCAAGAATTCCTATGAAATCTCTTTAAAAAAATCACAAAGAATATCCCTGAAGACTCCCACCATAGCTCACCTGGCAGGACTTTCTTCAAAACACAAGAAATTAATTCATGGAATTGTTTCAACAATTTTGCTAAAGAACACATAATCGAAGCCTGTTATAACGACATCGTAAGGTACAGTCGTAATAGAAAACTGTACATATAGAGGATAGTAATAACTTAAAAATATTTTTCAAGGAACTGAAACGTGACGCTACGCAGAGCTATTGTCGCTATAAAAGTGGTCGTTATAACGAGCTTCGACTGTATTGGGAAGTTCCTCAAAAACTATATCCAAATCCAAATACTTTTTCTAGATTTTTTTTTCTGGAATATTTTGATGAAATACAATTTGAAATTCATTAAAATAATAGTTCAGATATATCTCTGATAACTTTTTCGAGGATACTTTTTGAGAATCTTCCATAAATTCAACTAGTTTTCTCTTTACAATGCATATAAAATTTACAATAAACTGAATTCATTCAGATAATTTTGAGAAATTCCACCTTAACTGCATAAGTGCTTTGGGCTGGGATTTACGTAAAAAAATAATTAAATGGGTTCTTCCAGTAAATTCTTTTTAAAAGTTTTAAATTCTTTGCTGGAAATTTCTTCTTTGGGCTTGTTCAAATAAGTTTGCGGAATACCTCAGAAAATTGAAATAGATCAGAAGTGCTCTAATATTTGTTTTCTCAAAACTTCTTTTGATCTAAGATCACCACTTAAAATCATCTGCAGAATTCAAACGAGAATATAGTTTCTGCCAGGGAAATGAAAGAATTTCTGAAATGTTTCGAGAAGTAATTCCTTAAGATTGAACTGTCGGATTAAGTTATTGATAAGATTGGACTAGGAGAAAAATGCGACACTTTGTTTTGGGTGTAACTTTTTATCACGTGGGTAAAAATTAATGAAATTTTGAGTAATACTAGTTTAGAATGTTTGTTTATGTGTGAAAAATTTTATCGTGATCTGTCAAGTAGTTATCAAGATGCATTCGAAATAAAAAGAGCTACGTCAGCAAATCTTGGGCGATCGATAATCCTGGTCAGCCACACAGATGGATCGGCAAAAGACTTGGAATCCACCATTACACCGTGTCCCGCGTTTTTAAGATGTTCCAGAAGACGAAGATCATCGAACCGAAAACGGAATACCCAGAGAAGACGCGGAAGGTAAGGCAGCACTTAAAGAATAACCTGAACCTTCGCACCCGAGACGTGGCCAAAAAGGTCAAGTCGTCGGAGTGATTCGTCCAGCAGACTTGAAGCGGGCTGGGCTATGTGAAGGCGCAAAACCGGACTGACAAGCAAAACATGGTGACCAAATTGCGTGCGCGGAAACTGTACCGTGAGTGGCTGGTCAAGCCAGGCTGTCACGTCATGGACAATGAGACATACATCAAGGCGGACACCAAACAATTCCCCGGCATCGAGTTTTCTATCGGTACGTCCCCCATGGTGGTTCCAGAAAAGTTCCGGAAGAGAAAAATGGACAAATCTGCGCAGATATACCTGTTGTGTGCGAACGGTATAGCAAGCCGTTCGTTACAACCGGCACCAAAACATGCAGATATACCGAGAGGAGTGCTTGCAGAAGTGCTTGCTACCCTTCCTCCACTCTCACCGTGGTCCTACGCAGTTCTGGTCGGACCTCGCTTCGTGTCATTACGCCAAGCCAAGAAAAGTTTTTGGCAATAATGAAGAAAAAGTTGAAGAAAGAGTTGTGTTTGATCCTTCGACCTTGACGTTTGCTCCTGCGGGGGCGGACGATGAGGGCAGGATCAAACATGTCGCGCGTCAGTCGAGTGAAAGTGAAAAAAGTGGCGTGATCCTTTCGGTGTGTTTGATCTTTCGACGTTGACGCTTGCTCCTGGGCAGTGCGTCAAGAAAGCCCGAGCAGTCGTCAGTTGTTTTCTCTCTCGGGTCGCGCGTCTATTTTCTCTGAGTGCTTTTATATAGCCGAGCAAACGAGTGAAGCTGAAAGTGGATTATTGCTGCTCAAGGATGACGGATCAATTGGTGAGCTCGTTTCATGCTACTATTTCTAATCAATAAAATATGTATGACTGCACCTTTAATCGTTACAACGGTGAGACGTAAATATGATTTTTCAACAAACTATGAAAAGTTCGTCACTGTGAGTGTCGACATAAACTCTGATTCATAAATTATTTATGTCTTATTTTTTTCAAAACACTTTTCCTTTTACCTTTATTTTTGTAATTAAAAAACAAAACTTTGAATGGTTCGACATTACGAGTGTAGACTTGTGGAAGGTTCACTTTATTCAACAAACTTTGTAAAGTTTGTCACCTCAAGTGTCGGCATAATTTTTCTCTGCATCGATATTGTTCAAATAAAATGAATACATTATATTGACATATATATATATGTTTATATCTCACCAATAATTATTTATCATGGTCGCTTATAAAAGTGAATCCTGTGACCCAACGATCCTCCCCATTAACAAACATCTCTCCCAGTAACCTTTGTGGAGATGCAGAGGCAAACACGGTGTCAAAATAGCAAGGGTTACACACTAACATTCCTTCCCCCAATCCCACCTGACTGCAAGGACGTGGCCGGCGCCGTTATTGACCATGCATGAATAGAGGCACTGAATTATGCACACTGAAGAAGATTATGGCCAATCCCAGCCGAACTTCTAGTTGATTCTTTGTGCATTTTCATTGACTTCGATCAATCACGGAATAGCAACCATTGATATGTGTAGTCAGTCTAAGCTAAGCTAAACTAATAATGAAGAAAAAGTTGAAGAAAACCGGAAAACATTCAAAACCAATGAAGCTTTGAAGAAAAATTGGGAGAAATTATTAAAGAAAGATGGGCGAAGTCTTGCCCAAGATTTCATGAGTAGTGTTAAAAGAAATGTACGAGCATCGAGCTTAGGGGAAGAAATTTAATAAATAAGGTACGCCAAAGCATAACCAATATAAAGTTAATCCTTGAAAATTTGAGAAGTATCCGATTTAAAATGAATTTTTGGTGATCTGTGTCTCTGTTTTTCCTAGCCCAGTCTTTAGTTATTATTTTAAGTTTAAAAAAAAATTTAGTTTTGCCAGGAAGAATTTGTGAAGGATAGCAAACCCAATATTTGGAGTTTTTCTTAGAGATATATAATGATGAATGGTAGATTTTTTAATAAAACTTTGGAAAGCAAAGAGATCGATGGAAGAATATTGATGGAATACATGAAAAATTTATGACAGAGTCCCAGAAAAAATACCAGGAGTAACAAGGAGTTATATCCGAAGAAGTAACATATGGGGGCATCATAAAAAAAATAGGTGAAATTGGATATAAGTTTTTGAAAAAATCTACATTTGACTCCTAAAATAACTCTGATAAGAAGAGTAATTCCTGAAGGAAATAAGGGGGAAATTTTTGAAAGCATCTATGCAAAACTTGTATGTCTTAGGAAAATATTAAGTGGAATTCAGGAAAATATAATAGAAAATATATGGCATTACGGAAGAATCTTTGCAACAACTATTACTATGAAATTCATGTTTACAAAGCAAAACAAATAGTCTATTCAGTGTTATCTGTTTGATGTTAACTAAATAAATGAAATCTAATGAAAGCAATACATTTTATTCAATACACTGAGTTGTTTCAAGAAGAATTCCGTTTGAAACGTTATGTACCCGATAGAAAAAAGTGTAAAACAAATCCTAGAAAAATATCAAAAAGAAAACTAGAAGAGTTCCTACTGGTTTCCATGTGGGATCACATCGAAAGATTATTGGTGGGATTCCTGGAAACGTTAGGGACTTATTTTTGGAACAAATGCAGATGGAAGTAAATATTGTATCTCATGCCAGTAGTACCTGGCGTAGTGGAATTTACCGGGCAATCGGACCTATACCAATCAAATCTTTAGACTTTTACAATCTGGAATTTTGCAAACAGTAAATAGGACCCGTTACTTAGACATCAAATTGAACTATAACGCGTTTCGAGCACATCTTTGCAGACTGTGATAATAATAGGACGGTGGATGTCATTCAACGTTTAATGCCCCCCCTTGATGAAAATTCGTGCTACGCCCATTTTGGCAGATACTACTGGATTAAAATATGTTTAAAAGATATATACTAACCTTTTGATTCATTAGACTAGAATGTACGTATAACGTTATCACTTTTTGCGTTTTGCGATGCTTATAGTTTCAAAGTTTCCGTATAAGATGTTCTTGGAAGATGTTATACGAACAAAAGTGGAGACAATACATGTGCTTATTTTATATGATAAAAGTTGGCATGCAATGTGAGTGTATAGATTTTATTGCGAATTTCTCAGTATTCTTATGCGACTCAATTTACGATAACAAAGTTGATTTGACAGCTGCTACGAATTGGTTCGACATAATTTGTACGAGCATATGGAACAAAACAGAATGCACTCATGAACTCAAACAATAGCGTGCAAACTCGTCAATCAAACGATTTTCGTTCCCATTTTGAACGGATGTGATATTATTTGTACGAGTAAACGAATGTTTACGTTAATTCTTATGCGACTTCTGGTTGCCTGGGAGAAAATGTATCTGCATATTTCTAATTTTGTATATCACGTATACCCAATATCAACTGCCAATACTACATCGACCCTCTAAAAATAGTAAGTGTAAAATTTAATACCCACCTGGGTCACTGCAGTCATTGCACCATGCAATCAGCCATACATCATCCAGTTGGACATTGAATGTCATCGCTGTCGAAAAATAAAACACTTCCAGTAATTATTTTTTAATCCAAATATATTTTTTATTAAACCGATTTTTTAGTTTTGCCTTTTTTGCCTCTGACCTTTTCGTATGCGTTTCTGACATTTTTTGTATGCATTTATTTTTTGTTCCTATAAATTACATCTATTTTATCGTGATCAACATCATCGTTCTCGATTCGATTCCGTAATTGGGTCTATCTGGGCAAGTGTTTTGTCTGTGTGTGAGTGTCCTGGTATGTGCGTGTGTGTGCGTGTATGTGTGAACCTGCCTGCATCGAAATACTGCTTCCTGTGAAGGGCCACATGACGATTTCCATTCGACTGATTTACGACCCGGACAATTTGGAACTGAGGACGAAGAGGAGAACATTCGTACAGGAAGTGCCACAAATGTTGGTTTTTATCGATAGGAGTTTTTTTTCTGTTTTAATTTTTCACTGACACCGGTATTTACAATTTTACATTTACGTAGACATTTTCAGTATCCTATTCGTTTATCATTTCGTATTTGTTCAGCGGGACTTTTTCCGATTGGGACAGTTCTGCTGAGTGCGTTTCGCCGTCAGTACTCAGCCTGATTTTAATCACTCACATTTAGTCCATGTGCTTCTTTTATGATTCCATTTGTGTGTAAAAACGATGGGCGGATGAGGTTTGGCTCCGGCCGCATTTGGATGCAATCACGTGAAATGGATTTTTTTTTGTTTCTGGTAAATTACATTTTCCAGCCTTTTTTCTGTTTGCACCATTTGGGGGGGAAGAGAAATGCATACTTTATACAAAACCGTGACGGAAACGATACAAAGACGGGATGAAAGTTCCGTTGATTTACTGTACATAGTGTCGAGTTTGTTAACTCTTATGTAGTAGTAGAGTAAAATTGTAGTTCTGATGTTTGATGTCTTTTTGTTTCCCGGTAGGGTACAGCATTTGTGTATTGGGTTTAACAGTTGCGGAAGAATGGTTTTTCATTCATTCATTTCAATAGAGGGAATTACAATTTATTTATCTACTAGCACAGTTCGTTTTGTAAAATGTAATGTTTTGTCCATAGGCAAACAATATGTGACATTTCATTTTGACTCCTTTTTATTTCTCTACAACTTTATCTTCACCGGCTCATTGATGCAACGCTACGAAGAAGAATGACTAAATTCACAGTCTGATGAGTAGTTTTACCGATAACCGGATCATGACTCCTGCAAAGCAATAGCCTACTGCAAAATAATCTCTTAGGCTTTCCTCTGGGGCCTCACTTAGCCGAGTGGTTAGACTCCGCGGTTACAAAGCGAAGCTATGCTGAAGGTGTCTGGGTTCAATTTCCGGTCGGTCCAGGATCTTTTCGTAATGGAAATTTCCTTGACTTCGCTGGGCATAGAGTATCATCGTACCTGGTACACGATATACGAAAATGGCAACTTTGGCAAAGAAAGCTCTAAGTTAATAACTGGGGAAGTGCTCATGAGAACGCTAAGCTGAGAAGCTGGCAAGAAGAAGATGTTTTAATAATTTTTTAATTGTCAAAATGATTTACTTAACTGAATCATTTGGATTTAATATAATATTAAAAAAACAACGAGAATTTATAAACCGTTACGAAATTAAATGAATTATTGAAAACATCCAATACATTGTGTATGTCCCAACACGTGACTTGATTGATAATTTTTGCATTGCACACGAATCCAATTTTACCAGACTGTAAATTTCATGACTGTATGATGAGCTAGCCAGTTGGTCGAAAGCAAACCTCGTGAAGGAAATAAACTAGTCAATAATTTGGGAAGTGAGCTTTAGGTCTTTCTGGAAGTATCAAAGGGTGTATGTAAAAACAGAAAATAATAATAGAGATAACATCGTAAAAGTCACTCGCTCTAAATATCATATAAGATATGAATATTAGTTTTTTTAGCATGATTTATTCATTTCGTTAATATATTAATAAAGACAATTGAATAAACAATTCCATTCCACAATGGTCGGTTCTCCTTTTGATGCTTTCGACTGTTATGTCTTGCAAGTGGGGATTTTTTCGTCAATGCAACCCTAAAGTCCAAAACGCAATGATAGCGGAACGGGAACGGAAAGCGGAACACACCATCTCGATTGAGCTGTCAGCACATGTACGTGAACCGACACAGAGTCGACAAGCATGTTATAGTTCATGCTGGCGAACCGGTTCCGCTTTCCGTTGCCGTTCCGCGTTTGGGCCTTGAGACTGCATTGCCGAAAATTCGCCGAATGCTCGGTGCATGGCTGCATTCCCCAGGAGGGGTGACCCATTTCGTATAAAGACGTTTCGCATGAGGACGTTTCGCATACGGATGTTTGGCATAATGGACGTTTCGCATAAAGCAGTTTCATATAAGAACAGGTAGCATTTTAAAGAAGGCATATAATTCTCTTTATGCCAAACGTCCATTATGCGAAACGTCTTTATGCGAAACGTCCCTCCCCCATTTCCCAGGGAACATTGTATCGTAGATTAATGTGCGTCAGAACGGACAGATTGTTTATCAATCCAGAACATCGTCAAATCAAATAACAGTAACTTAGATAAAATTGACACACATGCTTGGTATTATGTGACGAAGAGTATCGAAGACAGTATCAGCAGGTCCGTCACACTCGGGCTCAGATTGTGTACCACTTCTAGTACTGCATTTGGTCCCTCGGAAGTACAAAAGGTACCCAAGTTTGACAGATCGCAGTATACTTTTTCACGGCATTCTAGATTACCTTATGAGCCATAAAATTTTGGGCAACTGCAAGGGACATCGGGGTCTTTAATTTGTCTTTGGTATCAGGTATCAGAAGGCCGGCTCCAGAGGTACGTTCCCCGCCATTTGGGAGATTTGTGCCATCGCCATATTTGAGCCTATTTCATCCTCTACACGATGGGAGAGGAAAAGGAAAGAAAACATGGGAGGAAATAGGAGTGGGGTCCCTCGAAGAGGGAAAATCGCATAAGCGAATTGAGAGCATGTAGCTCCATACCACGATGGGTTCGAACAGCTCCCTAAAAAGGGCACTGCAAAACGCATGAGCCTATAACTCATTACCACAGCTGGTTAAGAATAACAGAATGCCATGAAGATTCCGGTTTCTGAAAGCAGTTTCACTTAATAAGTGTTTACCAAGTAATTGGAATCATCCACTCGTCCCGCGAAGGGAATTGTGAGGAACATTACCTACAGTATTGGACAAAACATTTGCAACTTTTTCGATTTTCCATACAAAATGACCAACTTTGGTAAGCTATATCTCAGTTATTTATGAACCGATTTGAATGAAATTTTGGCAAAACATCAGACATAACTTGAATTTTAACATATATTTTCGAATGATTTTTCCAACCACAAGTTTAAAAGTAGTAACGGTTTAACTAAAGGGAATTTTTTGACGATTTTTTATAAATGACATAATTAAACATATTGAAGAAATATCTTCATGGTATCTTCAGCAAAGTTATAGTTTTCAACGAGATGAACAAGTTTGCTGAAGACAGTTTTTGTGTAAGGCTATCAGATATTGAGATAAATCGTTTTGAATTTTTCGTCAAAAATTACACTTTAGTTAAACCGTTATTACTCATACACTCGTGATTGGAAAAAATATTCTAAAATATATGTTAAAATTCAAGTTATATCTGAGGTTCTGTGAAAATTTCATTCGAATCGGTCCATGAATAACTGAGATATAGCTTACCAAAGTTGGTCATTTTGTATGGAAAATCGAAAAAGTTGCAAATGTTTTGTCCAATACTGTATATGCAAAGTGACAAGCAATTGTGAGATCACTCGAAGCAAGGATAATTGTGTCCCTATTCACCGGAAGTGGAAAACATCCAAATCACTAGGATTTCCAATGGACGGAGAGAATCCATGGAATTCGGTCATAACCAATGTAACAAATGCAAAGTTTGCGAATTTACATTCATATGTTCATACAGAGATGTAGCGATGATCAGATAATGATTCATCATCTGATACATGCCAATTCGTCAACTCGTGACTGATTCTGTTCGAGCAGAGCATTAAGTCTAACACTTCTTCTCTAGCAGATACCATGAAGGTTGGGCGATTTCCTACAATAAGTAATCCAAGATTTGAACTACCTAAGCATTCCATCAGACTGAATATCTGAGCTGCTCCAGATTATGTGATGAGTATCAGTATCACTGCCCACAACCAGCAGAAGGCCTTTTCATAGACAGTGAACGACAACTCGTTTGAAATCATCCATTGGGGATGGTTCATCATGTGGTTAATCCACCATAAAACGAAAGACGTATTTCCTATTGAGGCCACCAATAGAAATATCAATTGTGACAGTACATACATCTCTGGTTAACTCAGAAATGAGTGTAGCAACGATTGCTTTATTAACGAGTACGTATGCACGAAACATGGAACGCGAGTTTGCCATTTCATTTTTTCTGAAAGTAGCAAAAACTGGGTCCAAAAGGTTACCTAGAAAAAAAGTTCACAAAAGTAAGTTTTTTGAACTAGCGCCACGTGAACTGTACTATTTGCATGAGTCTACAAAGATTGATCGTTGCTGATATTTTATGCTGAAGATAGGTCAAACTAAGCTATCCTAACCGTAGCCACTACCCAAAGCACGAAAAAAACCAGATCGGCATCTCTTAAAAGTCGCCAAAGGCGAAAAGCACAGAATACACTGTGTAAAACGTATAATTCGAAACTATAAAGGTGAAAATTTAAACTAAATTTCAACGTATTAATAATTCCACCCTTATTTAGCTCAGGCTTGAGACTGAAGAACGGCAGCCGATTTTCTCGGAGAAACACAAGGTCACCTGCACCATTGCTCCGGGTAACACAGGAAGTGCTATACTGTAGAGGGCGCCCTGGTACTCCACAGGCTCCGTTTGCGGTTAGGTTTTATTTAGACCCCCCTAACCATTCATTCTTAGGCACGGTAAGCTTAAAGTCACATGAATTAGGGGTCATCTGTAAGGTGGACTTTTACTAGCGGAACAGGCAGTCCGTAGTGTTAATTCTTAGCCAATTGAAACAACCGCTACCGACACTACGGGGCTATCTAGGCTGATCGGGAAAAGAAAGTTAACATTGATGATTAACTCCTGACGTGCCCAAACAGCCGAAAAAGTGACGAAGAGTATCGAAGCCAGTGCTGCTGTATATAAAGCTTGCATTCATATTGGCAAAAAATCGCATTTCCGTCATTTATCACTTGATGGTGCAGTGGTAAAGTGTTCGATTCTGAATCCAAAGATCCCATGTTTCCGTGTTGAATACTTTTCTTTTTATTTTCATCAACATTTTGTAGAAAGCTTGAAAAAGTCGTGCCAAGTGCGTAAATAGCCTCCACTCTAGTAGGAAATACATTTCCAGCCATTGTATACGAGTGAATTGATTCATATAGAATCTATCTATCTATATAAATAAAAATGGAATGGTGTTTGTATGTCACGAAATGGCTTACGAACGGGTCAGCATGTTTGGATGATTCTTTCTCTATTTTGTTCGTCAAGGGTTCCAACGTGTTTGTGTGTATAAAAGTTCCAGGATATTCACCGGGAAAGCCAAAAAAAAAACGAAAGTAAACGGAACTGTCTTTTTGTATGGGACGATTCACAACGGCTTTCAGCAGCCTACTTGATGGCAAGACGAAGTTTGCTGGGACCACTAGTAATTTATAAAAAAATAATACCAATCAAATTTTAACTTGCAGCTAGTTAAGTTGATGGGACGAAAATTTTGCCCATCTTTCGACCTTGCTCCTACTTTGGAAATTGGTCGGATTATAGCTATCGAGAAGTTTTTGCTTTACGTGGATAAAGGAAGTCTTTTAAATAGTGGATATGCTATAAAGTGAGGCCCGCATGATTTTCCATTGGTGTGTAGGCAAAAACAGGAAAAATCTGTGTAAATACAGATAAATCTGTGAATGTGGCATCACTGTTTACATCAATCAAACGAAAGCCGTTCAAACCCTTCACATTAATATTTCAGCAAAAAAAATATTTATTGCATTTGCATCATACCGAAGCATAAATTGCCTTTTGAGTAAAATTTCATGCCAGCAAACGTAGCAGACATAATTAATAACTTGTTTTGTGCTTCGATTTACCGTGATGCATCATTACCCGGACACTTAAGCAATGCCGAAACTTTAAACACTGTTTTGAATATGTTTTTGTCACTTCTGGTATCACTGTTATTGTTATTCACATAGATACACATTAAAACTTTGGTCCAAAAAGTCGAAATTTAGCGTGACATAATTTGTGTACCATCCCTTAGTTGAATACCAGAAAAGCGTCTTTTTTCCTCTTAAGGCATTCATTCGCTGCCATGTTTTCTGAGTGGATGATTGTTTGCTGATACCATCGATAAAATGTAGCTTTATTATTGATCTGCATATTGCCTCAAGCCAATGTTCTTCCTTGATGTCGTGATTCGGATCAGCTGATTTCGTGCGCTTCCAGACACGTACACCGAAAAAATCAGATTCTGAAATCACGAAATTCATAATTTGGTTTTTTTTTTTTTTTTTTCTTCTTCTGTCGGGTGTGGGATCACTGCGTCCATTTTTTTAGGACTATTGTGATATACCCTATTACTCTATGTACACAATGTTTTCCAGTAGCAAATGTGCCTCCGGAATACTTTGCGCATTTGACTGAACTTTGAACCATCTGCCATTGATGGGCAGAAGTCCTAGGTTGCAGTGTTGTAGTTCCCCCAATCTGGCGTGATCAGCCTAATAAAGCTAACCACATCCCTGGGGGATGCGTTCCAAATATTAGAGATGGTCGGGTTTCACATTTTTTCAAACCCGAACCCGACCCGTACCCGACTTATTTTATTTCTTTAAACCCGGACCCGACCCGAACCCGAGACTGTAATTGAAAAGCAAACCCGAACCCGACCCGAACCCGAAAAATTTTCGCTGTTCAAACCCGAACCCGACCCGAAACCCGAAAAAGTTTTCTAAGAAAAACCCGAGTAGAACCCGAGTTTGAAAAGATTTTAAATTCATCGTTTCTGATGCATAGGAAGCTTTTAGGTTGTTACTCTGTTCACCATTCTCACCAAACCCGACCCAAACCCAACTAAACCCGACTTTTTTCAAGCCCGAACCCGACCCGTACCCGATAATTTTGTAGCCTTCAAACCCGACCCGAACCCGAACCCGAAAAAATTTAAATTTTCAAACCCGAACCCGACCCGAACCCGTCGGGTTCGGGTTCGGGTCGGGTTTCGGGTTTGAAAACCCGAAACCCGACCATCTCTACCAAATATCAGCTGGCTGTAAGTAGTGCTTGCCAAATATTTTGAACCTACGATGGATGTGTGCACTGCAAGAGCAGAGAAGGTGTTGTGAGGTTTCGTCCGTCTCGTCACAGAAACGGCAATTTGTGTTTTGGACGACACCGATCTTGTATAAGTGGTATCTGCTTGGGCTTGACCAGTTATTAGACCGATGTATGTTCTGAGATCCCTTTTGTTGAGACCTATAAGTTTTTGTGTTTGTGTCGTGTTTATTGTTACGAACCTTTTGGACTGATTCGCATTGGAAACTGTATTCCAATTTGATTGAATTTGACCGAACAACCAGTTGTTCAATTCCGTGTTAAGTGCAGAGTTTGAAATGCCAAGGAATGGCTCTGGACCAATGAACATATTGGTTGATCCATTCCTTGCTAGCTGATCGGCAATTTCGTTACCCTCTAGACCCGTATGTCCTGGGATCCAATATAGTTTAACTCGATTGCGTTCAGCTAGGGATTTCAGTGCAAGAATGCATTCCCACACAAGTTTGAGAAGAAGCGCTGCTTGACTATCAGAGAAAATACAGATGGTGGCATGTCTGTAATTTCTTTTCAGACACAGCTGCGCACATTCCTTGATTGCATAGACTTCTGCTTGAAATACTGTATGCCACTGTCCAAGAGAGACAGAGATTTTGGTTTTCGGTCCGTATACTCCAGACCCTGTCAAATTATTCATTTTTTGAACCATCTGTGTAGAATCTAATAGATCCCGGTGAAATGGTGGGTCCACCTCCTTCCCATTCCTCACGAGAAGGAAAGACCACCGTGAATGGCGAGTCATAGTTTACCACTTTTTCCATCCAGTCACTACATTTTTCAACAATAGGATTTATCGAAAATTCGATTAATATACTGAGGTGACCTGTTAAGTCCCCTGACAGTAAGACTGTTGATCGTTTTAGCCGAAGAGCACTTTTCTCAGCATCCAGCTTTATGAATTGATCCAGCCGGGGCAGATTGAGTATAGCATCTAGGGCAAACGAGGGGGTACTACGAACTGCACCGGTTATGGCAATACAGGCAGTACGTTGAATTTTGTTCAGCTTAGCTCTAGCCGTAGCTTCCTTTGTCTTAGGCCACCAAACAAGGGACGCATAGGTTATTCTAGGCCGAACGATTGTTTTATAGATCCACATGATCATACTGGGTTTTAGACCCCATGTTTTACCACAGGTCTTTGAGCAAACCCAGAGTGAATTGAGACCTTTATTTATGATTGTTTTGAAGATGGGTGTTCCAATTTAGTTTTGCGTCAAGTGTGATGCCAAGATACTTGACTTCATTTGAGTAAACTAATTGTATTTGGTTCAAGAAAAGAGGGTGGAGTTGTACCTTTCGTCTTTTTGTGAACGGTACAATTGTTGTTTTTGAAGGGTTTATTCCTAGTTTCTCTTTTTGACACCAGGAGAGTGTGTGATTGAGAGCAATTTGCATCCTTGATGAAATAACGCTGTCAAATTTGCCTCGTACAATAATGACTACGTCATCTGCGTATCCAACAACTTCAAAACCCCTTCTTTCTAAGCTATCTAGCAGTTCGTCCACCACTAATGACCACAATAAGGGAGATAGTACTCCCCCTTGAGGGCATCCCCTTGTAGCCATTACAGTAATGCGCGAATCACTCAGCTCAGATGAGATCTGTCGATTTGCTAGCATAGCATGTACCCAGGTTGCAATGCATGGGTCGAAGTTTCTTGTTGGTTTGGTTTGGTTAGGTCATGATACCAGGAGTCCAGAACCACAATCATGGTAATGTGGTATGATACGGGACTCTCAATCAGAAGGTTCTTGGCTCGAATCTTGCTCAAGCTTTTTATTTGTTACGGCAATTGAAAACACTCATGATATCATGAGTCTTCTTCTTCTTTCTGGCGTTACGTCCCAACTGGGACAAAGCCTGCTTCCAGAGTGTTCTTATGAGCACTTCCACAGTTATTAACTGAGAGCTTTCTTTGCCGATTGACCATTTTTTGCATGTGTATATCGTGTGGCAGGTACGAAGATACTCTATGCCCTGGGAATCGAGAAAATTTCCATTACGAAAAGATCCTCGACCAGCGGGATTCGAACTCACGACCCTCAGCATGGTCATGCTGAATAGCTGCGCGTTTACCGCTACGGCTATCTGGGTCCCTTCCGACACAAGTGTAGCTGGTTAAAGTATCCCAAACTCGACAGGCTCGTGGTATCGTAACTACTGAATCGATTCAATGGGCACAGCTTTGCTCTTTTCATATCTCTAGGAGAAGTTGGGATTTATCTTGTTCTTCTCCAAAAAATTTTTGGAGTTTATCAAATTTGTTTTGAGTTTTTTTTTATTTTTGAGTTTATCAAACATGTTTTGAAAAAGCTACTTGTAAGCAGTTTTGCTACCGAGTATATTCCCTGATTCTAACTTGATATTACTGTAGAGTTTATTCCAAAAGGAGGACAAGCATCGTATGAAGAAGCGATGAGTTTAAGACAAATCAGTCAAAACCTTTTTTCTTCTGAAATGTATAGCCCGCATTATCGATCATCGCATCCGTGATGTTTATTTGGCAAACATGCCTCTTCATGTAAATCAACTTGCTTACCAATCTGGAAAGTCCACAGTAACTCTTTAACACAAAGTTTTAAACGATATCGAAAAACCATACGCTCAGAAGCAATCCTGCTTGGGTGTTTTCTTGGATGTTGAGAGTGCCTTTGATAACGTGTCTTTCGATGCCAAATTGGAAGCGCACGAAACCATGGCTACCTACATTGATTACCAATTGGATTCATCAAATGCTTCAAAACCGACATCTCTTCTCGACATTGCGTCAAGCAGCGATTCGAACATTGAGTGTTTGCGGATGCCCCCAAAGAGGAGTCTTGTCACCACTTTTTCTGGAATATCGTATCAATACCGCTATTGAGGCAACTCAATCATAGCGGTTTTCCAACTTATGGATTTGCCGACGACTATCTAGCATTGATAGTTGGTACGCGCATAAGCACCCTATTTGACCTGATGCAAAAGTGCTGTTCAGATAGTCGATAGTTGGTGTCGCCAATATAAAACATCTACATTTTTGTACGGAAAGATAAAACCGCGATGGAACTCGACCTTCACTTCTTTTGGTTCAAATATTTACAAACATGATTTCAGAAGTCAAAAAAGCTTGCCATGGTCTTCAGTCAATGCCTGCGAATCAGGTAGTCAATCTTGGGACATCATACCCTCCAATCAAATAGATTTTCACAACATTTGTTCGACCAATATTGGCATATGGATGTCTTGTGTAGTGCCGAAATGAGAACAATCCAATCAAAACTGGGCCATCTCCAAAGGATAAGCTTGATGGCGAAGTCTGGTGCATTCTCCATGAATCCCACCACAGCACTCGAAACTCCTCTCGACGTTGCGCCATTACACATACATCTTAAACAAGAAGCACTTTCTTGCTCTTAACGTTTATGGGTACTGGATCTACTGGAGAGAAAATCCAGTGAATCGTAGATCTATACACACTTCGTTGTTTCCACTTTTGATGAATTGGGACAAAATGATCCTTGCTCCAAGTGATATCACAATTCTTTGCACTTTCCTTACAGGACATTTACCACACAATTCCATGGAGGAGTGGACGTCTGGCTATTTGGAAAGATATATAAAAAAATATAGTATGTTACACAGAAGGCTCCCTTCTTGAAGGTAGAGCTGGTGCTGATGTATATTTTCGTGAGCTCAGGCTGAAACTGTTTTATTCACTGAGTAGACATTGCCACCGTTTTTCAGACGGAAATATTTTGCTCTTTTGGTGTGGAGTGCACTCAGCGCTTTCAACAGCACGTAATGGACAACGTCAATATACTTCTGTTCTGATAGTCAGGCTGTCATGAATGCTTCTTGCTTCGGCCAACTCAAGGGTCGAAGCTTGTTATCGTATGTCGAACTCAAATTGAGGAACTAAACTCAGTCAATCCAGTAAACCTTGGTATGGGTACCAGGTCATTCATCCATCGCTGAAAAAGGAATGGTTGATGAGCTAGCTCGCGATGGAGCATTGCATGACTTTATTGGCCCTGAGCCAACTATGCCAATTTTCAAAGTGTGGGTGAAGCTTCAGATCGATACTTGGCGGTTACTCAGCACAAGCAATATTGGAATAGTTAGGAGTCGTGTCCGTCAAAACAAAATTGTACATTTACTGAGCCATGTTCAAGGGTGGCGAAATATTTAATAAATCTGTCAAAGCAGAATTGCAGTCTCTTGGTCAGAGCGTTGACAGGCCACTGCTGACTCAACTATCTTCTTCTTTCTGGCGTTACGTCCCAACTGGGACAAAGCCTGCTTCTCAGATTAGTGTTCTTATGAGCACTTCCACAGTTATTAACTGAGAGCTTTCTTTGCCGATTGACCATTTTGCATGTGTATATTGTGTGGCAGGTACGAAGATATTCTTTGCCCTGGAAATCGAGAAAATTTCCTTTACGAAAAGATCCTCGACCAGCGGGGATTCGAACCCACGACCCTCAGCATTGGTCATGCTGAATAGCTGCGCGTTTACCGCAATGGCTATCTGCTGACTTCAACTATCTCTTGACAAATAATAACTCATTTGTGTGTGATAGTTGTAACTCCGATTATGGAGCTTCGTATCACCTGATATGTTACTGTCCAGTTTTTGCGCAAATGTGATTTCAATTAATGGTACCGCGGGGCAAGTGGAACGAAAAAAACGATAGTTCCAACAAATTGTTCAATTAAATTTTCAATTGTCAATATTTTTCAAATTTAACAACACAATCACATTTTGGCAACATATTTGCTGGTGTCTGCATGAAACTGATCGAATAATTTTCGAAATTGGTGAAAAAACTTGGAAAAAAGCTTTAAAATGAGCCATTGGACGCAGCTACCTCGCTAAACGGGGCAAGTGGGACACATCCAGTTTCATGTGTCAATCCACATCAGTAAGTCAACCATTACAATAATGGGATTGATAAATCATAGATTTTTAATTTTAAGTACATATTTGATGTACATAAGGGATCAACCATAAAATAACGTAACGTTTAGGGAAGAAAACCTTTATTTAATAGTATGTCACCTCACATTTTAATTTAACTGAAAAGTCCTCAAATAAAGCGTAAAGAGGAATTAAACATGTTCAAAATATATCATTTATAAGTTGTTAATTAAAATGTAGCGCATAAAACAATCAATAACACTGTGGAACACTTTTTTTGTCTCCAGCACCAAAATATCGCTTATTCACTTAATTAAGCGTTGCTGAATCCATTATCGTTTTCAGAAATGCGAAAATTGACTCTATCAGCCAACTTACATGCAAGTTTGCCAGCTTGTACGGTAATTTATTTGCTTAATTTGCTACAGAATCCCAAAACTTATGTGTATAACAATTCTTCTCATCAAAGTTTATTATATTTTCGATACGGGAAAGTTGTTTTTTGATGGTTTAGAAAATTATTGGTATTTTGCGATATAAGAGAAACGAAGAATTTTATATGGAGACTGCAGCATGTTAAAAAAATCGGTTTAATCCGAAAATTGAATCATGCAATTTCAATCAAATTATATTTGAAAAAGAAAGTTTAAAGTTCCTATTTTGCATGTTTTGTGGACCAAAAAAGTTTGATAAATTGTACTATAAATCTCACGTAAACATTAATAAAACCAGTCTTTTTATACAATTTTGGTGACCTGTAGCTAAAAATTGTGACCTGTTTGGAACATTTCTGAAAATGGGCATCAGATTTAGCAACCCAAATCTACTAAAGGACACATAATTTGATCCTGAGACACGCAAAATTGTCATTTTTGTTACACTGTGTAAATTGACGAAATTATAAATATGTTTTGTTATTATTAAGGCAGAAACCACTTAATGGGGGTGGAATTGTTTCCATCACACTTAATTTGGTAGAAATAACAAATTAAGCTCAAATAAAATAAAAAAGTTAATCGTTCTCATGATACATTTCAAATTTAATCTTCGTGTTTGTTTCAAATTGAAGTCGTTTTTCATAAATTAAAAATAAAGAATAATTAGAATTCGATTTATAACACATTTATTTTTTGTGAGTAATGCTAGACGTGAAAACGTAACACAATTATCTGCAAGTTGAAAATGGCGCTGAACTGACAACTGTTACATGAACCACATGGAAATAAAATAACAATATGTTTAGAACTAAAATACATTCCTTGTCATTGAATCTTTAACTTTCTAAAAGAATACTCCCATGAAAAACTTTTCCTAAGTGAGCTATGATGAAACGCCCCACTTACCCCGTATTCTCACTTGCCCCGGGGTACCTTACTTGGTAAACACTTATTAAGGTGAAGATGAATAGAAGCCAAAGTTCAAATTTTCAAGAGCACGGATCTGGAGAACCAAATATCCGTATAAGCTGAAAACATAATCGATTGGTCACTAGCTGGTGGTGACCAATCGATAAGGTTTTCAGCTCAAACGGATGTTTGGTTCTACAGATCCGTGCTCTTGAAAATTTGAACTGTGGCTTCGATTCATCTTCACCTTAAACTGAAACTGAATTCATAAGCCTGAATCTTTAACACATTGTGTTATTCTTATCCCGCTGTAGTAATGAGCTATAGGCTCTCTTTACGCTCATGCGTTTTGCAGTGCCCTTTTTAGGGCGCTGTTCGAACCCATTGTGGTATGGAGCTTATGCGATCTTCCCTCTTCAAGGGATCCCACTCCTATTTCCTCCCATTTTCCCTTCCCTTTCCTGTCCTATCGGGTAGATGATGAAATAGGCTCAAATATGGCGATGGCACAAGTTGGCACAATTTAGTTGTTCATCGAAGTACTGCTTTCACCTTTCGATCATCTCACGTTCGTCTGTCTAAACTAGATGCTTTCATCCTTATCCCTTCATATCTCAGCCCGCTACACGAAGCCATTGTGGGTTGCGTTGAGCTTCTGATAGAACTTCCGCGTTAAAAAACAAGTGTGTAACAAAAACATAACAAAAAATGTTATAGGGGGAGATCCCCCAGTACCGGACACTTAAGCCACTAAATTCATAAGTCTAAAAATATTGGTTTTATGTGCTCGTGTTACCCATTTATGATAAATATTATCATGTTTATAGTGTACAAAAATAAATTTGAAAATATAAATATGAATTTTGACATTGAATTTTGATGATGTATTTTAGTACCAAATTGATCGATCTTGAAAGGTGGCACCCAATACCGGACACGATCTGGAAATGAGTCGTATTCTGTAAATTTGAACATCATCGAATGTGTTTACTATAGGAATAGTATAAAATTGTTAATTCAATGCATTTGCAACATTTACAAGAACAATTTGAGATTTTCTTGGTTTGCAAGATGTCCATCAAAAACTTCTTTCATATATGATGAAAAAAATATCACATTTTACAATGTTGTTCTGAATGTTCATTCTTCTTCATTTTATTGCATGTTTGATACCATGATCGACGGAATACATGAAAAATTAATGTATTTTGAGACACTGGTGCAATAATTACAAAGACATCATATAACAAATCAAGCTGTCTGAAACTGGGGGACAGGAGTCGCTTAACAAAAATTGTAATTTGTCTATATTTAGTTCAATTATGGTACAAAATACAGTCATACTATCAAATTAGGATTATGTTCGATCATGCTTGCGTGATCCAAAGTATTTTTTCATATTCAACATATTTACTAAATAGGCTCAAAATTAAGGTGATACGTCAAATTTTTTAAGATTTTCAAACTTTTCTACTTTTTTTAAAAGGCATACATATTTCAAGGATGTGTTATTCTACGTTAACATTAGTCTCCATAATAGCTTTCATTTCTTCTTATACACCATCTTGATTGGACCATGATTTCTCAATTTTTCGACTTTGTCCGGTATTGGGTGCTGTCTGGCACTGGGGGATCTCCCCCTACATACACTTTTCTATATTGTATTCATTTTATTTAACTGATTAACAGAAATGTTGCTATTTTGTTAAATAACATATGGACCCTACATAATTCAAGTTTGCAGCATTAACAAAGATACACCGTTTTACGGTATCTGTTTTATAAGTTGCAGTTGAAATAATCCAAAAAGTTGTTATGATACGTCCCAAAATATATTTATTCCATTAATAGGTACAACAATATAATAAAAACCAATTAATATAAAAATCATCATGAAAAAATCAACTTGTGCAATCCAATTTGCATATTGAACATTTTTGTTTTGGGATTTTCACCAATTCAGCTCACTTCCCATGCGAAACGCGTTTCACAATGCTTGAAAACGGTGCGCCACTAAATTTGTTTGCGTTGTTGACACGATTTTCCCTTTATCCCTCTTAATCGAATGGACACGATTTTTCCTTTCGCCACTGGCTGCCATTTGTAGATTCGGTCGTCGTCGATTCTCTTCAGTAGCAAATGTTGCCCCTCGTTGTTGGCTTATCGACCACCGTATTCTGTCATCGATAAATATTTATCTATAAATTGTTTGCTTTCTTGTTTGTTACACATCTGTGCACCTCCGTACCCCACCGTACCTTTCATTTGGGTGTCTCTTCCATCAGTCCAGGGTGATGGGTCCCTCGGTTTTTTTTATTAATATTATTTTCTACAATTATGTTCAATGTGCACACAATAACAAGTTGATGATCTGATATGTTACAACCGTCACCAGCAGATGGAGATGAGTCCCCACCAGGACGCCATTGCCGTGGTCACCGTGTTGCATCGCTGCTGGGTTTTCACCTGTTTGTTTGAAAAGAGAAAAGAGGGTGCAAAATGATAAGCTGTTAACAATATTTATTTGCTTAAGTCCTTTGTGCATTGTGATCTATGTTTACGAATGTGTGACCGATGTTCGAAGGAATCATACCATTTCTAAACCATATCAGGCAGTTTGTAAGTGTGCTCAATGACAAAAAATAATTATGAAAATAATTGCCAAAACTAGACCAACATTTAAAAAACTCTATATAACAAAAGATATAATCGGAGATATTTAAGCGCAAATTGGACCATAAAGTAGTCTCAACTTATTTTCAATTGATAAATATGAAATGAATGAATGAACGACTTTTGACGAATGCTAGTCTATCAATAGACTTAAGTTGTTCTGTATCGGAATGTTTAGCTGAATGTACATTTACATTTTTCACACGCAAATGGACGATTTATCAATCCCGAATTCACTTACCATTCAAAATGTGCACATAGGTGGAGGCTGCCACCGCATTGTTGGACACGCAGGAGTAATTTCCCGAGTTGAGGGTGTTGGAATGCGTTATCACCAGTTCCGAAAAGCGATTATCTAAACAATACAGGAAACCAAAAACAATTTCAGCAATTTTTCAATTGTTGGTGCCAACAACTTACCGGCTTCGGTGGACACATTTACACCCAGGTGGACATCGTAGTTGATCATACGGTTGTTGTGATACCAAAAGATATACAACGGGGGCTCGTTGCTTTGCACCACTCGACAGGTGAGCCGTAGTGTCGAGCCCGGCTTCAGGTATTTGTCGGATGGGCCGAATATTTCCGCTTTGGCCTCTGTGAGTTGTAAATCAAAACATGGCGCGTTCAATGTCAAATATGTTTATGCTACAGGAATGGGAATGATTTGATGGCGGATACTTACCGACCACGTCCAGTTGAACAAATATTGACGTGGGAGGGTGCGTTGAGACCTGGCACTCGTACGGACCAGCGTCCCTCAGCTGTACGTATTTGATTTGCAGTGGCCATTCCTGGAATGAGAGAAAAAAACAGAAAAATGTTATATTACCGGAATAACCTAGTTCGAAACAACTGTTAAACGGTTGAAACTTGAGCTTAATGTTAGAAACGACGTCATTTTTTAACAAAAGTGTGAGCTTCATGTATAGAGTATCTTTGTACCCATTCGCCAAACGATATACGAATGCAAAAATGTTCAGTTGGCAAGAAAAGCTCGCAGTTGATAACTGTGAAATGATTTCCCTGACATAATGATATAAATGACATCTCAGGTGGCCAAACTGTTTGGCACCATAATTTCATTATATCATTCAGAGGAGCGTCCACGTTCAAAGCTATGGGTAGGACAAACGTTGGCAAATGTTTTGTGCACAGTGAAGCTAAGAAAAATATAACCATGGACTAGAAATTGATGTTACTTTCAACAAAGTAAAGATTTTGGTCGGTTTTGAATTGTGTTGCGATGAATTTTTTTTGTTTCTAAGCGTTCTTACGATAGTTTCAGGTAATTTTTCCGTTTTACAGATAAAAATACGTAGTTATCAGAAACAGGCTTGTTTTTTGACTCTCATACAATTTGTATAGAATGAAAATTTGCTGAAGAAACTTCAAGGTAGATTTTCTTAAAAATAGGTTTTTGTCATCGACACCCCTTTGCTTTTTACCCACTCATTTTCATGCCAGTCATTACACACAAGACTAAGAAAACGTTTAGTCTTAACAGGGCTGGTAGTAACTGAGTTCCTCAAAAAAGGAATTTAGAGACCTCTTGCCAGAAAAAAATAACGAAATAGAATCAAAAAGAGGCCGAAAAGAGACTAATCAGGAATTAAGAAAACCAAACAAAATCTAATAGGAGCCAGAAATTAATAGTTTGGTTCTTAATAGCATCAAAGCAGACATTTCTCTAACAGAAATATATCAAGAAAATCCTTACTCTCCTAAAACTTTATACAGTTGATCCATCCATACATTTTCCTAAGACATCCTGCAAGATTTCCGATAAAAACGTCTTACAAAATTCAATCAATAACTTCTCCATAAATTTCTAGAGATTTCCTTAAAAATTGTTCAGTTTTTAATTTTTCAGGGACTTATCTCAAGATACCTCCAGTGATTGCTTCAGAGGTTCCTTGAAATATTTCTAGAGAAATTCTCCAGTAATTCTTTGAAATTTTCTCATGTTAATTTCAATTTTTTATATTCAGTAATTCCTCCAGGAATGTGTCTAAGGAAATGCCAAGGAAATATTTATGAAAAATAAATCCGTAAGGTATTTCTAAAACAAATCCTAGAGTAACCTCTGATACCACTTGTGTAAGTTTTTAAAGTCACCATTAATGACTAAGGATCTCTAAAATAACTCAGGGACTCTGAAAATTTTTCTGGATAATTTGCTAAGTTATGCGAAACATAAAAAATAAATCAATCGAATCTCGGGATTGGATTCCGCATGGTTTTCTCAAGAAATTTCTCATGAAACATTGGACAGCACCTTCATAGAAATTTGTGTGGAAATGACCTTAGGAATAATTGAAAAAAAAAAAAACTGTACTATTAGCTAATGTAAAATGAAAATTAAATAAACTTTTGAAGATTTTTTTTTTAAATTCTTGAAGAAATGTTCGATGAATGTGCAGAAGTAAAAAAAATGTAAATATTGAATTTTAATCCTAGAAAAAAAAATGTGTTCGAAGAACCCCTTAAGGAATTTTGGGTTTCTGGAAGGAAACGTTGATGAATTTATGAGGGAATCTACATCCACAGGCGGAGGAATGCTTGCAGGGTTTCTTGAAAAATAAATCCTTAAGCTATTTTCACATACTCTGAAATAATCCTCTGTAGATTTCCTCGGAAGAAGTTCTGTGAAAATCTTTGGAAAATCTCCTGGAGTAATAACTGAAGAATCCGGTTGAAAGATTAGTAAGAAATGCTGAAATGCTGGAGGAAATTTTCGAATAGTTTTGCAAAAAAAAAACGAAGAAATACCTGAAGAAATTACTGGAGGTAATAGCGTTAGTGTTCTAAAGAATTCTCTGAAGCAAATTCTGAAAAAATTTGTCTATGCATTCTTTGAAAAATCACCTGAAGAATTTCTGAAAGAATTGGTAGAAAAACCTCTAAAATAATTTCTAGGAAAAGAAATCCATGTAGGAGACTTTGATAGTATTCTTAATTAAATCTTTATGATAGTTCCTGGAGCTTTTTCTTCGGGGAAATCTGAGAC
>NW_018734814.1:0-38734 GCF_002204515.2 Aedes aegypti
AATGAAGTTCAATAGTGCTTAGTACCTCCACTATTGGTACACCTACCCTACATTCCAGCACTGGTTCCAGGAGGTGTAGCAGTGTGGTGTACAGTTGGAGTATTGGTGGGAGGTGACAGTAGAAGCATTAACCTAAGAATGCTAATGTCGCTGCAGTTCGTGTTACCAATATCTAGTTTGCCACGAACTGACAGCGTGAGTACCGGGCCTCAAAGTGTCAGATTAATTTTAAGAACCAAAACAACACCATGGTATCGAACAAACAATGAAAAAAACCATAATTTAAGGTAATAAAATTGAAATCAGTTTTGTGACAACTACGCCATTAGCGTTCTACTACTAATAATTCTATTGAGGTGACCGTGCATTCGCTGAAGATGTACTTTGTGTGAGGTCTTCTCGGTGTGCCCTTGAGGGGGGGGGGGGATTGGAGGTTGATGTGCAGTTGATTCCTGATTCACAGGGGCTATGTAGGGATGTAGAAGATGATGGTGATGTTGTCCACACTTGCCACACGAGCCCTCGAACAATCCGAAAAAGTGCCCTGGTCGTAGCAGTTCAAGCACAAGCCAAGCTTCGAACAGTCGCCTTCCTGTCAATGACCTTCATCATTCCAAAGCGCCTGCACTGCTCAATGGAATGCGGTCCTCCACTGCAATCTTGACAATTTCCATTGGATGGTATTGCTGCGTGAACCCACAGAATTCGTGATAGATCGCTTAAAGTCGCTGTTTTTCTAGTGGACTTAGACTGCAGTATTGCACAATGTGTTTAGAAAAACTACACCATGTGCTTGTTCGACGGAATGTTCTTAGAACTATGGTGCGTTTCCCAGTGACGAATCGTATCATCATCCAGCATGAATGCTAACAAAGTGCTCCATTCATCAGGCGTCTCTCCCAACTTCTCCAACTGCTGGAGGTTGACCCTGAACGTCGTTAGAATGTGACTCAGTCCCTGAAAACATTCGAATTTCATTGGTGCCAAAGCGAACATTGCTCTCAGATGCTCTTGTGCAATGAGTTTATATTCTCATATTTGGATTGTCCCCCTGGAATCTGTGTAATTGGCGGCAGTAGCTTGAATCTGGTTAATTTGGAGTAGGTCATCATCTTTCAATGAATTTGTCTATCATGTTCAGCTGATTATTATCGTGTATCTACGACTTGAAATTGTCACAGAAATTAATCCATTCAGAGAGCTTCCCTAAAAAAGGAAGGAATCCTCAATTTGGATATTTTATTCGTGATGGTTGGCACACTTCCGCACATAACTGCCGGTCCATTGCAATTTCAACGTTCCTGACTGACTTCGTATAGAGTTGCTGCTTCAAGCGAAAGTATTTGTTTTCAAACTCCTTGAAGATTTCCTCGTTTTCCCTCCGACGTGCTTCTGTCATAGAAACTCGGTCGACAATCTCTTCGCCAGCACCATCCGCAGCACCTTCATCACCATCCAAATCCTCAGTTAGAACCTCTATCTTCACACGTACATCACAATATTTATCGTACACTTCATCTAATTTTTGCATACGAAATTGCAAAACAACTCTATCACGTTCTTCTTCGTAATTCAATAAAACTCTTCAATGTTTTCTAACGTAATCCAGCATGACGCTCCTGCTTCACAAACACTCTTAGATCAGTCGCTGGCATATTGACTGGAATCACTTGAATTTCTAACTTCTCAGAACACACTTCGGAGACCTCAAGCGACCGACCGAATTGACTGAAGGCAGACCTAATTATCAAATGGAAGTACACTTCCCAGCAATCTTTAATAGTGGGGATTTTTTTTTATTATCGGACAATTTGGGCGAAGGTTCTCCGATTTGCATGAAATTTTCACCAGAGGTAGAGCTCGTGGATACATGACCAAAAGTGAAATTCAAAAAAAAATATAGTGGCCTATTTTCCCGAAAAACTCTTGATGAATTTTCACGATTTTCTATATACCTCAAACTTTGAAAATTCATATCTCCTGAACTATGCATCGTAGAACAAAAGTTTTTTAGTGAAATCGAAAGGAAATTTTCTCAGCAATCTATTAAAAATATAAAAAGAAAAACATTTCTCGGAAAATTTTTCACCATGGAGAAAATTGTCGGAAAATAGCGAAAAAACTATCGTCTGTATCATGAAAAATTTTCAAAAAAATATTTTTGTTTCATCAATCCATACTCTAACTTTCGTCCATAGACGCCAAAGTGGTATCTTTTGCCGTTTAGGCGACAGAACTGAAAAACTGATGACCACCCGCACGCTTCCCATAGAAAAATGTGTTCATTGTGGGCCTCATAACCGTGCGCTAACGGCGGCAGTAATTTACACGTATTGTAAGTGTAACGCAGTAAACCATCCTTTCCTCTCCAGTCAGAAGAAGCTTTTCGTCAATCGGAGCACTCTCCATTGGTCTGTTGGGTGTTTTGTATGTCCTTTATTCGTAACCTTTACTATTGAGACCAACAGTCTTTAATTGAAAACGATCCTAACATTTAATAATATAGGTAATAGGAACTGACCCTCAGCAAGCATGGGGAAAATTCACTCACTTACCCGAACGCCACCGATGAAAAATAGCAAACAATTTGCTGCTATCGAACATTCATTGATAGCTGAACCGTCCTAGGCGGAGTGTAGCATGAAAGCGTCGAAACCGATTGTGTAAAAGCGATAATCGGAAGGAACGCGAAGAGAAGTGAATACCAATACACTTGTATCTGCGAGGCACGAGTTAATGCACTTAGCATCCATTCGCCGAATGCATTGAACTGACTGAGAGGATTCCTACTCACTGAATCATTCCGTGGTGTGGACTGCCAGTCAGTGAACGCTCATTAGCACTCCAAACCCGAATGCCATTCTAACGGAATCAGAATGTAAACAATCATTCCTGGACAAACATTTTAAAAGGGCACATCGACATTGGTAAACATTGGCTTTGCAAGCCGCTGTTGAACCCAATTCAACTCGATCACGCTCACCAATACCACTATTAGGAAGAGCTACACTCAATCTTTCCTGATAGTGGGGTAAGTTTGCGTGGCGGGCTAAAAAAGGGGCTCAACAGCAACGTTTCTGAAAAAAGCTCAAAGACCTCTTGGGCCCTTTTCAAATGTTTGTCCTTTGTCCAAAATTCGGTATTGCTTCTGATCAGATGCCGTTTTTTTTGTTTCGGCTTAGTGCTCTCTGAAGAAACAGAATGGGCACTGGAAATTGAAACGTTCGCTTGGTAAAAAAACGCTTTTTTGCTCCCGACTGGTGCGTGGAAGCGAATGAGGAAAAACACAGACCTGAGTAGGTGTTTTCCCATGCTTGACCTCAGTATCATATAGTTACCAAGCAAAAAGGATGTTTTATGCATACATTAAAGTGCTATTTTTAATTTTCTTGCTTTTTTCAAATTTTGTTCAATTTATCAAATGATTAGATAATTAACTAAAAGCGCGCGAATCAATGTTAGTTTTGTTTTCTATTACAAAATGATATATTTGATGTAAATTCTGATTGTTCCTTGGAAGAATATGTATAGTATTTGCATGTATATAATATTAATGAACTGTATAACACTCAGGGACGCTATCTATTGTTCATTGATGCTGCTGTGGAGATATTCCACTGCCAGTCAGCGTGCAGCCTCTACAGTTGGCGCCAACCCAACAGCGCGCTCAAACTGTATTGAGAAGCGTACGCGCGTAATGAATAATTATTGTATGTTTTGTCTGCCCGTATCGTGCGCCTATACAAGGCGCACCCATTGAATTTGTAAGAATGTAGTTTCTTTCGTTTCTCCACCAAGTAAGGCATGCTGCCTCTCAGTGGTTATACATCTGTTAAAGTGAAGCCATTCGCTTGATTTGCCGTCCATTGTATCGTAAAAGACACAACGTAGGAAAGACGTCCTGGCCGAAACAACATATTAACAATATATTCATAAGTTTTCAAAGAAAGAGGATCTTGAGATTTGATCCTTCAAAAGTTACCATAAATGATTGATTGTAACAAGAACTTCCCGTGCGGCTTACATAGAGGGCTGTTAGCTTTAATACTAAATAACGTTGCTGATGAAGGGCACACAAAACACCCAACTGACCAATGGAGAGTGGTCCGATTGACGAAAAGCTTCGTCTGACTGGAAAGGAAAGGATGGTTTACTGTGTTACACTTACAATGCGTGTAAATTACTGCCGCCGTTAGCGCACGGTTATGAGGCCCACAATAGAACACATTTTCCTATGGGAAGCGTGCGGGTGGTCATCGGTTTTTCAGTTCTGTCGCCTAAACGGTAAAAGATACCACTTTGGCGTCTTTGGACGAAAGTTAGAGTATGGATTGATGAAACAAAAAATATTTTTTTGAAAATTTTCCATGATACAGACGATAGTTTTTTCGCTATTTTTCCGACAATTTTCTCCATGGTGAAAAATTTTCCGAGAAATGTTTTTCTTTTTATATTTTTAATAGATTGCTGAGAAAATTTCCTTTCGATTTCACTAAAAAACTTTTGTTCTACAATGCATAGTTCAGGAGATATGAATTTTCAAAGTTTGAGGTATATAGAGAAATCATGAAAATTCATCTAGAGTTTTCCGGGAAAATAGGCCACTATAATTTTTTTGAATTTCACTTTTGGTCATGTATCCACTAGCTCTACCTCTGGTGAAAATTTCATGCAAATCGGAGAACCTCCGGCCCAAACCTGTCCGATAATTTAAAAAAATGCCCTAGTGCCTTCAACGGCAACAAATCAAAAACCCCGGAGAATGTCTAACACGTTCTTGACAGTGTTCTACTAAGTAAAGGTACAATCTTGCATGCAACTTTATGCTCATCAAGAGCTTTTATGTTTCTACCTTCGGTAGAACTTGAATTGATTGGCGCGATATGCAGACCAATCCAGACAACTCATCCACTGATCCCACACATACACTCTACTTAGCTGACGTCCTCCGGTGATCTCCTGATGTCCACTCCAGGCTATGGGTACAGGAACGGTGGTCCACAGTAACAACGAGCGATGTCTCCGATCCTCTGGGTAAATGCAGGAACCACACACGTATATCCCAATATCCACAGCAGCGATGGCATAGAATCACCAACAAAGGAACGTTACTTCTTCGACTATCTCGGTCAATCACACAATCACTTTCCCGATTAGCGTCACCACGCTGGTAGGACAGAGCGTATTGTCAGCAGTTCGATGACCGAATCGAACCCTAGCCAAGCACATCGCGAACAAGCTATCTCTAAACTGGCAAATCCGGCTTGTCAGGACCCAACATTTGGATTTCCCGTTGCACTCGCGAGATACTTATTCCGGAAGAGGCTTTAAAAACGCGGGTGATACGGTCACTAACAATTTATTAGATTTAAAATTAAACTTGTAATCATTAAGCGGACTGTATTTTCACAAGTACGTAGTAACGGTACTACAACCAATCAAAAGGTAACCGATCCCAGCGGTGATCGAAATTAAACTAAAAATCATTTCCTACCCAACCCAGCAGTGATGCTGTGTGAGCTGCTCACTTGTAGTCTATCTCTTCAGCGTGGCCGAAGATTTGTAGAAGCAGCTGGTCATGGTCACTCACTAAGGAATATCTTTCCTCTTCTACAGTGACTTTCTTATTGTTTTTCCTTCAAATTGTCTTCAAAGTCTCATACACTTTGCCTATAATCCCTATTAAGTTTCTCCAAAGATGAAACAATAATTATTTTAAACCTTAGCAAATAGTTAAATTTCAGTGTGACATTCCACGATGAAAAGATTTCAGGCAGTTGTTGACGTCTTGATCACGGTATTTTAGCGATCTAACTCATTTGTACTTCCGTGAGAAGTTTCAATGATAAGAAAATACTAATAATGAAATATAAAAAAAATCCATTTGTTAAAATTATACCTTGTTGCTGTGCACGAAAAACAGTTTATGGTTTGAGAAGTTGTCAAAATGCGTTGTATTGTTATTCAATGCACGGAATTTTCAAGTAGACTTGTTTTGTGGTTCAGCGATGCTGGCTTTAGAAAGAATAAACACATCTTAATGATGAAAGAGTATACAAGGTACCGTAAAGGAGAAATATTAAGACTTGTGGTTTCAGTCACAATCGTTCATGCATGACCTAATCTCACCCCCATTTTCAAAGTTTTAGACACCGTACCAAAGAAAATTAATTTTTTGTGGAAACATCAAATAGATTCCGGAAAATACGAGTGAAGTGTATTGAAAAGACTATCAACCATTAGTAGATACAATACAATAGAGCTTAAAGTACATGCGGGATACTTCGCACAGGATAAATTTAATGTTGTAAATTTTCTCTAGTATCTACATACAAGTTTGTTGATATGTTAAACAGAAACTACTGTTTCTTAAAATGTATATTGTTATTAATTATGTGTAATAATATGTCCTCTAACATATGAATTCTTAATTTTAGGAATATCAGCATTATAAGCTTAAATATTTCATGAACCATATATTTCCGTTTTGACCCAATCTCACCCCCTAGACCCATTGTCACCCCCATCGACGGTATATTGAAAATTGACCCCATATCACTGTTTCGTTCCGTATACTAGTTGATCACGTTCAATTGAGCCCAGAATGACAAAATCACTAGTTGATACCCTAATGGGCATAGTCGCAGAAGGCTCTTTATGGATTTAAGCTCATTTTCATTAACCTTTCAATTGTTGAAAGTTTGGCTTAGATCTGTACTCCAGTACAATCACATAATATATTATATGCATGCACCTTGTGCCGCAGCTCACCCAGCGTCATAGGTGGTATCAGGTATCAGAAGGCCGGCTCCAAAGGCACGTTCCCCACCAGTTGGGAGATTTGTGCCATCGCCATATTTGAGCCTATTTCATCATCTACCCGATGGGAGAGGAAAGGGAAGGGAAAGATGGGAGGAAATAGGAGTGGGGTCCCTTGAAGAGGGAAGATCGCATAAGCGAAATGAGAGCATGTAGCTCCATACCACAATGGGTTCGAACAGCGCCCTAAAAAGGGCACTGCAAAACGCATGAGCGTAAAGAGAGCCTATAGCTCATTACCACAGCGGGTTAAGAATAACAGGATGTCCTGAAGATTCAGGCTTCTGTATTCAGTTTCACTTAATAAGTGTTTACCAAGTAATTGGAATCGCATTTGCGCAAAAACTGGACAGTTACATATCAGGTGATACGAAGTTCCATAATCGGAGTCACAACTATCACACACAAATGAGTCAGCACGCTGAATATTTGCCATGTGATAGTTGAGTCGGCAGTGGCCTGTCAACGCTCTGACCAAGAGACTGCAATTCTGCTTTGACAGATTTGTTAAATACTTTGCCACCTTTGGAGATGGCTCAGTAATATACAATTTTGTTTGACGACACGACTCCAAACTATTCCAATATTGCTTGTGCTGAGTTGCCGCCCAAGAGTTTATCTGAAGCTTCACCCAGCACTTCGAAATTGGAATAGCCGGCTCAGGGCCAATGAAGTCATGCGATGCTCCATCGCGAGCTAGCTCATCAGCCAATTCATTTCCAGCGATGGAAGAATGGCCCGGTACCCATACAAGGTTTACAGAGTTGACTGAATTCAGTTCCTCAATTTGAGTTCGACATGCGATAACAAGCTTCGACCTTGAGTTGGCCGAAGCGAGAGCTTTTATAGCAGCCTGACTATCTGAACAGAAGTATATGACTTTACCCATTACGCGCTGTTGAAGTGCTGATTGCACTCCACACATAAGAGCAAATATTTCCGCCTGAAAAACGGTGCAGTTTCTACCAAGTGAGTAAAACTGATTCAGCCTTAGCTCACGAGAATATACTCCTGCACCAGCTCTACCTTCAAGAAGGGAGCCATCAGTGTAACATACTATATTGTTTGATATACTTCTTTCCAAATAGCCAGACGTCCACTCTTCCCGTGAAGGGAATTGTGTGATAAATGTCCTGTAAGGAAAGTGACAAGCAACTGTGAGATCACTTGGAGCAAGGACAATTTTGTCCCAATTCACCAAAAGTGGAAACAACGAAGTGTGTGTAGATCTACGATTCACTGGATTTTTCTCCAGTAGATCCAGTACCCATAAACGGTAAGAGCAAGAAAGTGCTTCTTGTTTAAGATATATGTGTAGTGGCGCAACGTCGAAAAGGGCCTCGAGCGCTGCTGTGGGAGTTGTAGAGAACGCACCAGACATCGCCATCAAGCACATCCTTTGGAGATGGCCCAATTTTGATTGGATTGTTCTCACTTCGCCCTTTTGCCACCACACAAGACATCCATATGCCAATATTGGTCGAACAACTGTTGTGTAAATCCATTTGATATATTTGGGTTTGAGGCCCCAAGTTTTACCAAAGGTTCGCCGGCATTGACCGAAGGCCATACAAGCTTTTTTGACTCTGAAATCAATGTGAGCTGTCCATAAAAGTTTGGAATCTAGAATGACTCCGACATACTTTACTTGATCAGTCACATTAATCTCAGTGCCAAAAAGACGTAAAGGTCGAATTCCATCGCGGTTTCGTCTTTCCGAAAAAAGAACAATAGATGTTTTATTCGGGTTAACCGAAAGGCCATATTGGCGACACCAACTCTCGACTACCTGAAGAGCACTTTGCATCAGGTCGAATAGGGTGCTTATGCACATACCAACTATCAGAGTTAGATAGTCGTCGGCAAATCCATATGTTGGAAAACCGCAATTATTGAGTTGCCTCAATAGCGTATCTGCTACGAGATTCCACAAAAGTGGTGACAAGACTCCCCCTTGGGGGCATCCGCAAACACTCAATTTTCGAATCGCTGCTTGACGCAATGTCGAGAAGAGATGTCGGTTTTTGAGCATTTGATGAATCCAATTGGTAATCATTGTAGGTAGCCCATGGTTTCGTGCGGCTTCCAATATGGCATCGAAAGACACGTTATCAAAGGCACCCTCAATATCCAAGAAAACACCCAAGCACGATTGCTTCTGAGCGAATGCTTTCTTGATATCGTATACAACTTTGTGTAAAAGAGTCACAGTGGACTTTCCAGATTGGTAAGCATGTTGATTCACATGAAGAGGCATGTTTGCCAAATAAACATCACGGATGTGATGATCGATAATGCGTTCCAGACATTTCAGAAGAAAAGAGGTCAGACTGATTGGTCTAAAACTCTTCGCTTCCTCATACGACGCACGTCCTCCTTTTGGGATAAACTTTACAGTAATATCACGCCAGGATTTGGGAATGTACCCGGTAGCAAAACTGCTTACAAGTAGCTTTTTCAAAACATGTTTGATAGACTCAAATCCCTTTTGGAGCAGAACAGGATAAATCCCATCCGCTCCTGGAGATTTGAAAGGGGCAAAACTATTAAGTGCCCATTGAATCGATTCAGTAGTTACGATACTGCGAGCCGAGGCCAGAGACTCGTAACTACATGAAAAGACATTTGGTTCATCCGTAGATGCTATGTCCACACATCCGGGGAAGTGTGTATTGAATAAACATTCTAAAACTTCTTCATCGGAAGAAGTAAAGCCACCATTAGGTAAGCGAATTTCGTTCACTTGGAAATCCTTAGATTTTGCAAGAATTTTGTTCAACCGACTGACTTCACTCAAACTGGAAACATTTGTACAAAGGTTTTTCCAGCCGGATCGTTCAGCAGAACGAAGAGCCTTCTTGTAAGCCTTGCGAGCTGACTTGAACGACTCTGATCCAGCTGAACGGCGTCTGTTCCAACTCCTTCTACATTGTTTCCTGAGTCTAGTCAGAACGGAATTCCACCATGGGGTCCCTCTTGTAGTCTTTACAGACCGCAGAGGACATGCTTCTTCAAAAGCTTCCATAATGTAGGATGTTGTAGTATCAACGGCATCATCCAGATCACTTGGATTTTCAATGGACGGAGAATATCCATGAAATTTGGTCGCAACCAATTCAATGTAGAGTTCCCAGTTTGTTGACCTGGGATTCCTAAAACGCAAAGTCTGCGCAGTTACATTTGAATGTTCAAAGAAGATGTAGCGATGATCAGATAATGATTCCTCATCGGATACATGCCAATTCGTCAACTCGTGACTGATTCTATTCGAGCAGAGCGTTATGTCTAACACTTCTTCTCTATTAGAAACCATGAAGGTTGGGCGATTGCCTATGTTAAGTAATCCAAGGTCTGTACTACTTAAGTATTCCATCAGACTGGAGCCTCTCAAATTGATATCCGAGCTGCCCCAGATGATGTGATGAGCATTGGCATCACTGCCCACAATCAGCGGAAGGCCTTTTGTTACGCAGTGTACGACAACTCGTTTGAAGTCATCCGTTGGGGATGGTTCATCATGTGGTAAATATACCGAACAATAGACGTATTTCCTGTTGAGGTCACCAACAGAAACATCGATTGTGACAGCACATACATCTCTGGTAGTTAACTCAGAGATGAGTGTAGCAACGATTGCTTTATTAACGAGCACGCATGCGCGGGGCATGGAGCGCGAGTTTGCCATTTCAAGCTTGCTAAAAGTAGCAAAAACTGGGTCCACAAGGTTACCTAGATAGAAGTTCCCTCTACGAAAGTAGGGTTCTTGAACTAGCGCCACTTGGGCTGCACCATTTTGCATGAGTCTGCAAAGATTGATCGTTGCTGTTCTTTTATGCTGAAGATTGATCTGAGCTAACCTAACCGTAGCCACTACCCAAACTAGGCAGGATTAAGCTTTTTGCAATCTCAGCACGAAAAAGACCAGCAACGAAAAAACCAGATCGGTATCTATTTAAAGTCGCCAAAGGCGAAAGAGCACAGAATACACTGTGTAAAACGCATAATGCGAATCCATATAGGTGATAATTTAAATTAAATGTCAACATATTCATAATCCCACCCTTATTAAGCCTCAAGATAGAGACTGAAGAAGGGTAGCCGATTATCTCGGAGAAACACAAGGTCACCTGCACCATTGCTCCGGGTAGCACAGGAAGGACTCAATACTGTGGAGGGCGCCCTGGTACCCCACAGGCTCCGTTTGCGGTTAGGTTTTATTTAGACCCCCCTAACCATTCATTCTTAGGCACGGTACGCATCACACCATAAATTAGGGGTCACCTGTGAGGTGGACTTTTACCACCGGAACAGGCAATCCGTAGTGTTAATTCTTAGCCAGTTGAAACAACCGCTACCGACACTACACGGCTATCTAGGCTGCTCGGGAAAAGGAGGTTAATATTGATGATTAACTCCTGACGTGCCCAAGCAGCCAGGATCTGTACTCCAGTACAATCACATAATATATTATATGCATGCACCTTGTGCCGCAGCTCACCCAGCGTCATAGGTGGCTATGATGCGCTTAGTGGCTACCATCCAGCTATGTTGAAGAAATAATAAGCAGTATTGCAAATCTACCTCAGAGAGTTAAAACACCAACATTCTCAATTTCAATCATGATACAACCTTCTACAATATTGTTTGCTATGGTATCAAGTAGTGTTTTTGATATTCTGGGTTCGATTGAACGCGAAAAAACAATTTTCGTGAACCAAACATGAGGTGATATGCTGTTTCTTATATGTTTGAGTTGAAAATCCCATATTCACTTCAATTCAATTGCACCAGCTCATGGAACTACCATATGAGCTGAAATTTTCAGGAAGTCTTCCTCTAACCCAAAGGAATAATACTGGGGGCGCCCCGTGGAATTACACAACTTTTTTTTCTCCCATACTGGGCCAGTCTAGTACATTTTGCTCACCGCAACCTCCCGCGGAGATATCTTGCTCAAACCCACTTTCGAAACTAAGGAATCAATTGAAGAAGATTCCTTTTGTCAAAATTTCCTAAAAGCAGACTGTTTCAAAATGTATGAAAAACAGCAAATTTGTCTAAATCCTTAATCATTGTCTGAAACATTTTCAGGATATAAAATAGCAAAATATTGAGAATGCGAAATTTTGTCAAGAAATTTTGACCACTGTGTGCTGCGGTAATTGACAGAGAATGATATATTGTTTGAAATAGAACACCATGTTTTAAAAAAATATAGAATAAAACAATATGAAACATTATGTTATCAGTGTTTTAAATCCTAACAAAAAATAATCGATAAATCTCAGCACTGGTACTTGTCTAAAGATTTTGTCTCAATTTTTGTTCCTAGCTCGATGTCTAGTAGATCACTACTAGATGCGATAAAGTCAACACTGGACATGTTTTTTTACTATTAAAAGTTGAGATTACTTTCACGATATAACACCACAAGCAATACGTGCAATGTATCGAAAGACATAAAACGAAAGTAAACGCCAACGCTTAGCTGCACGAACGAATCGCAGGACTTAGGATCTAATTGATCAATTCGCTCAACATCTACGGTCAGCCGTTGCCTCCGGTGTTGAACTCCATATGACCAACTGCTAGGGAAAAGGCCTTGTGGTAACGAAGCCAGCGATTGGCAGCTAAGGGGTATTTGTACATGTTTACGGACAGAATTAAGATCAAATCACTGCCGTCCCTAGATCGATGTGTTGTGTGGAGTTTGAAGGAACCCGCGCTCTCACGTGATATGCGATATAATAAAGTTTAATATTCTCCTACATCCCGGGCCATTGGTTGGCGTGATTCGCGATAGAAGTCAATCGTCGAACCGATGGCAAAGTCTTTACATAACTTACTCTCTTTCGATCGCGGCGTTATGTTTCTGTTTTTTTTTCTTCTCTCGTTTGCGGTCGCATCTGGTTCGGTGTTTTGATTTTGGACTTACATTAATCGCCCGGTAGAGAACCATAACGAAGGAGAAGCCGCCACCGCTGGCTGCCGGGTTGCTACATGGGCGTAGTCTGAGAAGAACAGCTGGGCAGTCTCCCTCCTACTGCCTGGTTGAAGGATACTTATTTTTTTTATAATTTTCAAAGATTGCACCATTTACCTATATCTGAAAAACCAACTGCGTTATGATATAACTCTTCAAGGATTTGAACAATTTTTAGAGCCAAATTATGTATTAGGCTTCTGTCAAAGATGAATTTTGAAATTCATCACAATTCACCCTTGCAAAAGTTTGAGGTAACCCCTTAAAACATACAAAAATGTTTAGTCCACATCTCTGCAATTACAAGCCAATCACTATAACTCATTCGAAATGCGATGAACTAATCTTACTCTTACTTCTTATGCATTTTGACAAAAACATTTTATAAATTTTGTTTACTCAAATTTCACTTGAAATTGTGACATTTTCCAAAAGATACACTGAAAAACCATGGTTATTTTTTCAGCATTGGATCGTCCAAACTTTCAAACCAGTGCGGCATTACAATCGTTATCTATTAATCTTTAGAAAGTTCTTGCAGAATTTAAGCGGTAAAACCGAAAACTATTCAAATTCATTAAAGAAGAAATTCAAGTTTTCGAACAAAAGTTTATGGTCACCCCTCAATATGGTGTGCCGTGCAAAAGTTTGAGATCGCCTGAGCCATTTATGTACACAAAATTATTTACGTTTAAGTAAGCTATAAACTATTAAAATCAATTGAAAAATGGCAAGAATACTAACAAAATTGATAAGCATGCGGCTCAGATGAACCAAAACTTTTGCACGATACATCAAAGTAAGGAGTAACTAACAACCCTTACATGATGACTTGACTGTTTTATTGATCTTGGATAGTTTTCAGGTTTTTTGCCAGTATTATGAACACGAAGATTACGTTTCGTATGCTTCAATTGCTAATCTTAGAATTTAAAAAAAAGTGGTGAGCTTATGGAGAAAGTACTGGTTTTCAGATAAAAATAAATTTTTAACGTCAACAGAAAGCATCATAGGGCTACGTCTTACACAATAGTTAACTTCACCCAGAAGGAGAAAGGTGCCAAAACGCGCATTTTTTTTTGAACCTGACAGTGTTTGGATTTTGATCAGAGTTGCTTAATATCAATCACATCAGTTGATGGCTGATGCTCTAAAACTATCAATATCACTTGCAAGCTATCAATATCACTTTGATTTGACAACCAACAGCAGTGATGCGACAGTGCACTCTAGATCATAATCACTGCAGAATGAGTGATCACGTGGTAATTATCCATGCTATTATAGTTTTTCAGTGACCAACATATAGTTTCAATCTATCTGAAGCACTGTCAAAAATAGCGTACTGATAAATTGTCATTTTATTTGCTTAATTTAAGGCTAAACTTAACCCATCAGTGATATCCATAGTCTATCGCCATCAATGCACTGTGATGGAGTACACAGCATGATGTTGATATGATAAAGATTGATCTGAATTGTATCGCAGTCGGCCTGTACAAATCAGTAAATTTTATGCGTTGATAGTGACAGCGAGCAGCTCTGGATTCCGAACAAGCCGATCGAATCATATTCGGAAAGTGTAACAGTTCGCCAACCATAACAGTTCGTGGCACATCGCAATCGGAGAGCCCTATGATTGTAAACATCCACTCTCTCGTTTGGTACGTGGCACGAGAGCGTTCAAGAGCAGCAACTCTCACAGACTGCAACAGTGTCAAGCCATTTGGGTGATTTATGTTTCGTATAAAATTGGTAATAATTTTTCAATTTTCTGATAATGCAGCCTTTAACAACCTAATCATAATCAATTGGATCAACAAACACCCCTTCGGTAGTAAACATAGCACGGAAAATGGAAAATATTCGCCACTGTTTCTTGATCAGAATAAGAATGGGTCAGCAAATGTTACAAGTGTTGACACACAGTGATCGGCGCCAAACAGGGGGTGGTGTGTGTCTGTCTTGTTTTCGTCCATAGGCTAGGGGAAGGGGTTCACCTAGAGTGAATTTATAGAAGAAATAAAGTAGATTTTGTATTAAAATTGACAAGAAAATGAGTGACAAGTTCATCCACCACTTCTCCAGTCCTATAGCTTGTTATCTTCCACGAGAGCAATTCTCGCTGAAACCAGGCACCCATCGTTAGAATTACAATTTTATGTCACTGATCGCTAGTTTTTGATAAAACTTAAGAGTGGTCCTTTCTGTTTTCTCAAATTGGTTTACCCCTCGTACGCCAGCTAGCTGAACAGTTTGCGAAAAAGCCCAGTTTTTGCTAAATCTTGGGTATTTCTTCACGTGGTCGACGGGGTTGGTGGTCTGATGGCTACCGCTTCTGCTTCATATGCAGAAGGTCATGGGTTCAATCCCAGGCCCGTCCCTTTCCTCGTACTTTGTAGTTGTATATCTCTCACTTGCTTCTATCTTCCATTCTAAAATATATCACACTCAAAACTATTCGTTCATAGCAAAACGCTAGAACCAGAGACGGACAAGAAACCGTTTCCCTAACGCTTCCTACTTCCACGCGCACGCCTTTCTTACGCCTGATATATAGGCAGTCTGCTAACCACAAAAGCAAACCTTTCTGCCATGCCTTTCCCCCAATCCATACACTCCCGCATGAACTGACGTGGATGCAGTGGAATATACGGTCTACGTGGGAGTCAGTTTAATGCATCATCAATTCCTCCCCCTTCCCCTCATTGGTCTGCATTCTGACGTGGCAGGTGCCATTGTTGCCTAAAAATAGAAGATCACCAGCACTTATACACTGAGGATGCCTGTTAGTCCCAAGCAGTCATTCGGTTGGTTCCTTGTGTAAGTGCAGCTGATCTGGCGATACTGGAGTGCATCCACGGGCGGCCAATCAAGCTCAAGCTCAAGCTTGTAGCCACCAGGGTGATCCTCTTCAAAAACACGCAGCTTAAGCGCCACTCCACTAGGGAGACCACGCGTCCAATTTCTAATTGCCCGGATGAGACTTCCCTGAGGGCGAGTCCATTTAATTTCCTTGAAAGGATTTATGGATCGTTCCAGCTGGCTACGAACTAAAACGGCCAAACGGGAAAACCCTATTATCGCAACATAACCGTATACGCACGACGACACTCAGAGAATCGGTGAGAGACCACCCGTACCCCTAACATCTCACCTGAGAGAAGTTCTCATCATCGGCAAACTCTCTCAACTCACCTATGGTCATCTCACCGTACTGGAAGAGAATCAGAACCCACCAAAACAAACTCGATCATGTGGGGGACGGGACATCTAACTGCAAAATCGCGCTGTGACGTTAAATACAATTAAACAACCAAATGGCTAGGAAAGAAACTCATAACGTAGAACATTTATTGGGGTTACTATTGGGGACAGATATATTGGCAGATAATTCTTAGGATAACATACATGTTTATTTCTAGAGATTCAGTTCGCACTCATTATCTGTTTGTGTTTCGTTCTTTCTTCCTTCCTCCTAGCTTGTGTGTGCTTTCTCTTAACTCCTCCCTATCTAACCTACTGTGCTCAGTGCTCTCTACGTTCTACGTGACGTCACGTGCTGGAAGCTCAGCTACATATCCGTCTGCGCTCCTGGTGATAAGCTTGTTTTGCGGCGGTCACGAAACGACTCACGCACGCATTTTCACGGGTCCGAAGGCGGATCCCAAGACGTTATCGAAAAGAGGTTTCGATCTTCAAAATCGCTTGCAGGTTCTTGGCGCTAATGGCACATTGGTTCTTCAGTCTTTGACTGGCACAAAAAAATCCTCCGCGGCGCCCTCACCGGACGCCGCACTTCGTTCCGAAAAAAGAAAGGTTTGACTACCGGATTACTGTTGTTGAACGCAACCGGCAGTCGATGACCTGTTCGACAGGTCGATGCTCTCACCGGCTTGGTTGATGGCTGTCGTGGATATATTACACGTCACGGCGTGATCACAAATTAGAATGGCGGTTGACTTACCCAAGCGATGGCGGTCTTTCGGTGGTCGATTGACGAACCAGCGGGTGGATTCCGTCCACGTGAAGGTCCCCTGGGCCTCCTCGGACTGATGTGGTGACGAATCCGTCCGCTTCTGGCTGGTTGGCGATAACCAGGAACTTCTCGTCCGTTGGGGAAAGGAATTGCCGCGCCTGGGTGCGACGAACTGCGGGCGGGAAAATACAAGCCGATCTGGCAGGACATAGAACGTAAGCACTGGCACAAAGAGCACATCTAGAGCACAAATTCTCACCTTGACTATTAGGTTCTAGCCTCTACCTTCGCACATACAATTCTTCACGCACACTTTTTGGCCTACTTCTAGAACGAAACATGAATTTAACTATTTAACTATACTTAACATCACTTTTCTAACACCTACTTTGGCACACGAAAACACTAACTTAGCAAACGCGGACACTTCCAACTCTTTGGATGATCACGGACGAAATGATCGAGTCTGTGAAGCCTCAGATAAGGGAAAGTGTATCTCGAACGTACCCGGAAGTACGTCATTTCCCGAAAGTCTTCGTGTACTGTCGTGACTACCCAGTTACATTGGACAACTTGTATGCTAGTCGTGCTGCCATCCCTTTCCCACCTTATCGAGAAAACAAATGGCTTCGACCCAGGGAAGCGTTTGCAAGTTGTTTAATGCTCGTTTGCCTACGCTAAGGGAATGCTTTCAAAATTCAAATTCATTCTTAAAGACTGCATATTCTTACAACCTATTATATTCACATTATTTACACAAAATATATACAAAATTATTTACAAAATTCCTGACTGCTACATTGCACCAGGGCTGATTTACGAAAATTTGGTTTAAGGATTTAAACCAAATTTTCGTAGTGGTAAACTGTACACCAAATGTACAAAGTATTTCAATTTCATTATTCCCTTATTTTGAGAATTTTTCCTAATTCATCCGGGTTCCTATCCTATTCACCAAAATAATTCATAATAAATACAACAACAAAAAAAACTAATTCATATCAACTATCATTACTATTTACAAATATATACAAAATATAGGTCCACTCCAACGAAGATACATATGAGCGCTTTGACGTTCTCAGAATGGGTGTGCATACAGATACCAACAAATGCTCAAACCTCAAAAATTCAAAAAACGGCATTACTACAGAAACCTTTCAGTCTCAGCAGAAGCCAAATCATAACAACACATCATTGAACAAATTCTCAATGAACGAAAATCGACACTTAACAGGTACACATAAAGCGAGACAAACACCAATCCTCTCTGTTGGTTAACTGCCTCTCTTATATGACCGCAACTCACATCTCCATGACTGGTTCATTCAGGCTTCAACTACACCAATCCTCATCGTTGGTAACATGTTTCTGCTCTGAACTCACCGCAACTGTTCTGTCTCACAGAGAACCACCAAGCCTGCTACCTGGTCTCAACGTCTCTGTGTTGGACAAAACGTAACATATATCACACATTATTCGCACTACATACATTGACACACCAGAGTGTTCTCCGGCTTCCATCAATGTATGTGTGTATAACATAAATTCTCACAAACTATCATCTCACTAATGTTTCAAACGCCGATGCTCTCTCTCAGCTCTTACGAAACATTATCAATGAAAACAAACAATACCAACTCTATTACGACACTCAGAGAAATTCTCCCCGGACACTCACGACACTGAACCACCCACCCTTTCTGATAAACGTCAAAGTAAAAAAAATAAACATTGAAAGTGCAGTGCAACAAAAAATTGTGAAAGTTTCTGGTAATTTTTCATTGATTTACGTACGGAAATTGGCTAAACTTAATAAAAACTAACGGAAAAGGTATCTATTATACTGTTTTTATATTAAAGTTCTCTGGTATTGCAGATTTAGAGCTACGATGGACATCGAGACAGATTGACGGAGGAATGAGATGTTGACGGTTGTATGCTGCACTGAACCGGACCCTTTCACGACGACCTCTCTTTGAAGACCGCTTAAGGCTCGATCTGGCAACTTCCGGCGGATCGACTACCAGGAAAGAATCTTTCCAAATGCTAGTAAGTGTGTGAGCTATTACTAATGCTTTGTTTTGCTGTTTTAGGTACAACCGACTGAAGATTTGGAGGACAACATTGACGGACTATGGACTCAGTCTATATTTTTAAGCTTTATTTTGTATTTTATATTATTTTATTAAAGATATTAATTATAAGTACTAATCTAGCCTTAAGAAATACCTTTGTGAACTACAACACTAACATCATTTACAAATTTCGAAACCTCCCTTATGTCTCATTCAACGTTAAATTCTCAAACAACCTTCATTTGACCTTGTCCATCCCAAACTATGGCAGTACATCCAATTCCTTCAAGACAGAGCCCGTTTCTGAAGATGTTGTAGCTATCGCTCGATTGACTCGGGTTGCTCAACATCGTCCTTCCTTATGGATGACTTCTGAGTCTTGATTTCGATCAGCATCTGATACTCCCCAATATCAGACTCACGATTTTTACTTCCCTTTGGTACTGCTCGTCAACGCACTACGGCTCTAAGCTTCTAAGTTACGAGATCATCGCCCGGGAAAACTTCCAGGGCTCTCTCTGACTTCTGGTCGAGGGGATCACGTATAGCCACAAACACTCCTTTCCAACGGTTCTACTTTGAAAGATCTAGAGAACTCCTTTATCAAGCACAATGCAAAGCTTCTTCTTGAACCGATAAACAGTCCAAGGATGCCCCTAGTAAGTAAAGGTTTTGTAGGGGCGGCAGCTGATCCGAAGATCAGCGCTAAGCTTTGCAAAGGCGAACAAGTGTTTTCATTACCCGGAGCACTGCTTCAACGGAGTATTTGTAACTCTTGGGTGCAACCCAAGAGCATCATAGCTGGAAAACAGGTCCCTTTTCAAATATTTTAGAGACCAGGCCTAGCACTGGCCCTTGTTACTGTCTAAGACAGGTACATAGCTGAAGGTCCAAATCGGTCAAACTACGGAGAGCCTGGCTTGGCAAGTTTCTTCAGAAACCTGCAATGGAAAATTCCAAGCCGTTTTCCATCCACGCCCTCCAAATCATAGCAATGGCTACCCACTACCCTCTTGACGACTGCTGGAATGTACTTCGGTGCCAGTTTAGCCGATACCCCTTTCCCTTTGTCCGAAAGGATCGTGTTCTTCTTCAGAACCGCTTCACCTACCGAATATGTCGGACAATTCGCATTCGACCTGAGGTTGTAGTATGACGAATGCTTCTGATACGCTGCCTTCAAATTCTCCCGTACTTCTTCCAGTAGCTTCTCCTTCTCTTCCGGTTCCAGACCTGCCTGGTCCGATGACCCCATGTCACGCATCTGCCGATATTCTCTACCATCGGACACCTGGTTCCTCCCGAACACCAGAAAATAAGGCGAGTACTTGGTAGCGCTGTGGACCGCATTTCGGATCGCATTCGCGATACGCTGCAGGTTATTTGCCCACTCCTTATGGTGATTCTTGATGGTAGCACGGATAGCAGTCGTGATAACACGATTTACCCTCTCGGAATCGTTCACCTGAGGGTGATAGTTGGGAGTTCTCCAATGAGAGACATGGTACTTCTCCAGCAACTCCCCGAACGTCTTCGACGCGAATTGCGTTCCGTTGTCAGTAAGCACAACTTCAGGCACGCCAAAAAGTAGGAAGATTGAATTTTCAACGAAGTGGGCCAACGTTTCCGCCGTCGCTTCCCTGAACGGTTGCACCATGACAAACTTACTGAACAGGTCAGTCACTACCAGTAAGCAAGTACTTCTCCCCTTTCCAGACGAGGGTAACGGACCCACATAGTCCATCGCTAAGAACTGCCACGGATGTTCTACGACCTTCTTCTGGCCCATCATTGGTGGAGTCGTATTTTGGTTCGACGCTTTGCTTGTCTGGCATTTCATGCAAGCCTGGCATTGCCGCTTAACGTCCACCGCCATTTTCGGCCACCAAAACCTCTGTCGAACTGCCGCTAGCGTTTTCTCCGAACCCAAATGCGCTTCTACGTGGATTCTTCGAATGATCTCCACACGATCAGCCTTCGGCGGATATCTCTTCCATCGGAAACGTCCATCTTCGATTCTGTCTTCCGATTTACAGTATCTCAGAATTTCTCCATCGACCACACGAAAATTAGAGTACTGTGTCGGACAGCTTTCGATCTTCGACGCCAGTTCCTGGTATCCCTTGTCCACATTCACCGTCAGAACTGTTTCAACCGACCTAGACAGACAATCTGGCAAAACGTTATTCTTGCCTTTCCTATATTCCAGCTCAATGTCATAGGACTGGATTTTCAACGCCCACCTCAGCAGTTTTGCGTTGCCAGATTCTACGCCGATCGTAAACAACCATAAAAGGCTACGTGCATCGGTTACTATACGAAACCGAGTGCCCTCCACGAAGTGACGGAAGTGTTGTATCGCCAGTAAAACTCCTAGGCACTCCCTTTCTACACTGGAATACTTCCGTTGTGTGCTACTGAGTTTCTTACTAAAGTAAGCGATGACTCGTGGCTGACCATCTTGCTGCTGGGTCAAAGCCGCTCCCACAGCGAGGTCGGATGCATCTGACTCTATGCAGAAAGGTTGTGAGAAGTCTGGGTTTCCCAAGATTGGAGCAGCTATCAGAGCTTCTTTCAAGTCTCCGAACGCCGCTTCTGCTGCCTCGGTCCAAACAAACTTCTGTTTCGACTTCTTCAACAAATCAGACATTGGGGCAACTATCCGGCTGTAATTGCTGATAAACCGTTGATAGAAGCCCGCCAAACCCAACAGTCGTCGAATGTCCTTGACATTCTTCGGTCGTGCATAGTCCAGAATCGGAGAAATTCGTGCATTGTCTATCGAGACTCCTTTGTCCGTTAGCAAATACCCAAGGTACGCAACTTTCTTCCTACAGAACCTGCTCTTGTCCAAAGAAATGGTCAGTTTGGCTTTCGCCAACCTCTCTCCTACGATGCGCAGTAGACGTACATGCTCGCTGAAAGTCTTGGTAGCGATCACGATGTCGTCCAAGTACACAAATACATAGGGTTCGAGGTCAAACCCTATGACTTTGTCCATGAGCCGGCACATCGTGAACGGTGCGTTCGTCAATCCAAAGGGGCAAACCTTGAAACGGTACAAACCTTTGGGTGTCCTGAACGCGGTGAAGTCTCGGCACTCTTCCTTGAGGGGGATCTGAAAATAGGCATCTTTCAGATCCACTACGGAGTAATACTTCGCCTTCTCCAAACGATGGAATATCTCGCCCATATTCCTCATTGGATAGGAGTCCTTTTTCGTGAGTGCGTTAATCCTCCTGGAGTCTAGGCAAACACGTAGCTTCCCGTTCGCTTTACGAACAGGAACTAGTGCACTAGCCCATTCACTCGCACATTCTTCAATGGCATCCATTCGCCTATACCGCTCGAGTTCCGCATCCATTTCCGCCTGGATTGCCGGTGAACACCGGTATAGCGGCTGACGCCTTGGTTTGGCCTCCTCTGTCAATACTATCTCGTGCTGAATAACCGACGTTCTTCCTAAACGGTTCTCGGTTGTACATGGGAACACCTTGATCGCTGCTGTCAGTTCCTTCCTTTGTTCTTTCGTCAATTCATGTTTCGTTTCAACGGTTTCCGGAGTTGCTTTCGACGGCTCGGGTAATTCCAATGCCGGAATATCCAACGACTCATCCGGATCGGGTGCTTTGATCGTCGGTAACGTCTCAATCGGAAGAATTGGAACCTCAATCAGACGACTACCTTCACCACTTACTAAACTGGTGTCTACGGTCGCTACTTGCTCAAAACCGTCTGTCCCTTGAATCATTGGCTGTATACCGAAGGTTTTCCAAAAATTGTACCCCAAGATCAGACTCCTGGCAACCTGAGGTACTATCAAGGTCGGAATAATCTTCGTAATACCCCGAAATTCCATCGGTAAGTTTACATACCCTTGGCTCTTGTGCACAGTCTTATCTGCTGTCACTATTTTAACCGGACTCTGGTGCACGGTCAGCCCGTTTTCTTCCGCTATGCTTGCCAAGCTCGTTACGCTCACACTCGCTCCTGAGTCCAAAAGTGCGTCGTAGGTCTTGTTGAAGATTGTAACCGCCACATGCGGACACGTGTCCGTGTGAATTTTTACCTCACATACGTTTTGGTATGGATCTACGTATGGAATCGCCTCCATCTCCCTGGGAACTCTCGAAACCGGAATGCTGTCGTCCCCTAGCTGGCACTCCTGGCTTAGTTTCCCGAGTTATCCATAGCCCGTACTCTCGCATCTCCTGAGTGGTTTTCACACGTAGTCACCGTCTTCCCTTGTGCGCCACACAGATAGCAGAATAGTCTCTTCTCTTCTGGACAATTTCTCCACAAATGACCGTTTTTCCTACAGTTCCAACATAGAGGTAACTGTACCGTATTTGGAGTGTCCCGACCAGTCCCTCCTTCACTTCTACCATTCGCTCCTGCGGACCGCTGATCTTTGTGCTTTTTATCTCTCTCAAACCTGCTTCCCATCACATTTACATTCTCCGCTTCCGAATCCGAGCTGTAAGAGTTATCTTCTTTTCGCTCTACTCCAATATTATGGACCGCATTCGTCTTACATGGTCCCTCCCGAGAATTCTTGAAAATTGGGTCGTTCGCGTCGATTCTATAAGCGTAATACTCCAATTTTCGCAAGCTATCGACAGTTCTGCATGCCAGCTTTGAACGGTAATGAGGGCGCATGTTATCCCAAATTACTTCGAAAATACGCTGTGGATCTAATGGAGTGCTGAGAAGCTTGTTCAGCCGCTCAATTTCCATTTTGAAACTAAGGAAAGTTTCATTTCGGTTTTGTTTCCGCTCATATATCTTCTGGCGATTCCCTTGATCCTTATTCGGATTGCCGTACATATACCGTATTCTTTCCTCAAATTGTTCCCAATCGAGAAACTCGTCCGCGTAGCACAGATACCAATCATATGCTTCACCACGTAGAATGGTATGAATTCTCTGCATGAGAACGTCGTCGGCGATCCTATCCATTTTTGCTAGACGCCGCACCTTTAGCAGGAAATCTTCAAGCGATCTGCTTCGTGCATCCCCACTAAAGCTCAAATGCCATTTCTCCATTCTACGATCCGCATCCCGAATCTCAGCCTCACTAATTCGTCTGAAGTTACCTTTCGGCTCGCGTTGTCTCCTGGTAAACCTCCTCTCGTCTTCTGAGAATTCATCGGAACTGAACTCCAACTGAACTCCAGGTTCTCTACCAACACTTTGTCTAATTTGTTCGTCTCGATCCCGACTCCAATACCGCTCTGCATTTTCATCGAACCAACGCTGATCGTAGCTTCTCCGCCCGTCGTGCTGATGTCTCCAAGGTCCGTTTGAGCGACGCCTCTCGAATGGATGTCCGATCTGCTCATCTCGGAAGGCATTGCTAGCTTGTTGACCTCGGTAGCCATCCCTGTCCCGAGCCACCTCCGCTCTACGTGTCACCGCTTCGTTCCACGGTCGTTGTACTACCTCTCGCTCCATCTGACTCGTTCTGTTCAAAGGAAATCTTTCATTCCTTCGCTCCAAATGTTCATTAGCGAACCTGTCGAAGCCCAGTCCATCGCGTCGTCTGTCATAGCTGTCCCATTCATCATCTCCCTGAAATCGCTCCCTCACTGTATCGTTTCTTTCTACGTTATGTTTTGGGCTTTGACCGCTTAGAGAAGCTCTAGAATCCCTGTCTACCTTCTCTCTCTCTCATTTTGATTCTCGATATGGCTCGCTGAACCTGCGTATCCTCGGCTACCATCATTTACACCCTTCAAGCTTTCATTTTCCATATCGCTATTCTTGTCACCACCTTGAGCCCCTTTTGATTCGTTCAACAAAATTTCCAATTTCCGTTGCAATTCTTTAACTTGTGCCTCCAACGCCTTCTCTCTCTCGCTAGCTCTATCTTCTGCCCCTTCCCGATTCCCGTTTTGATCAACCTGCTCTTTCTGTTTTGCGCCGTTTTTCTTGGATTGATCCTCACCTTCAAAGTTAAACGGATCTGGCCGTTGCGCTAGCTCTTTCCTTCCCTCAAATTGACTCAACTCGGTTCGTATATCCTTCAGTAGTTCTTTCCGCATTCGTTCCGACTCACCATCCTTGGTCATTATCCTGTAGACCCTACCCCAGTAGTGTTTCAAACGGGAAAACGATCGATCATCCAACCCATTCGCTAACTTACTCCTCAACTCCGAAATTCTAGAGCAGATCAAATCAAATTCTTGGTCGATCGTGAATGGAGACTCATATACCCTTCCTTCTTTCTCATCTTCTTTGAATAAGTACCTCAGCAACCGATATTTCGCCTCAACGTCATTTTTCGTCTCCTCAATTTTTCCTCTAATCGTAAGCTCGTAATCTACCTCGTCATTGATCAAATGATCCGCAAATGGAAGCCTAACAGCCATTTCGAAAACCGTAAATTCAATTCAAATATAATAAGAAATAAAGAAAATAAATAGAATTCAACGCATAAACTATCACAAAAATCTTACAAATTAATTATTATATTACACTATCCCAATTCAATCTTTAACAGAACTCAATATCCTCCAAAGAATATATCTCAATTACAAAATCCTCAAAACACTCAGAGAATCTCCACAAAATTCAAAATCCAGACGAAATCATACTCCAAAAATATCAACACGTGAACCTAAAACTATCCATAAATACTGCATACATATTTCACAAAATTTAACTCTACATCAAAGATTACATAAATTTTCAAATAATTCCGAAGACCTTAGTTGGGCGCCAATTTGTAGCCACCAGGGTGATCCGCTTCAAAAACACGCAGCTTAAGCGCCACTCCACTAGGGAGACCACGCGTCCAATTTCTAATTGCCCGGATGAGACTTCCCTGAGGGCGAGTCCATTTAATTTCCTTGAAAGGATTTATGGATCGTTCCAGCTGGCTACGAACTAAAACGGCCAAACGGGAAAACCCTATTATCGCAACATAACCGTATACGCACGACGACACTCAGAGAATCGGTGAGAGACCACCCGTACCCCTAACATCTCACCTGAGAGAAGTTCTCATCATCGGCAAACTCTCTCAACTCACCTATGGTCATCTCACCGTACTGGAAGAGAATCAGAACCCACCAAAACAAACTCGATCATGTGGGGGACGGGACATCTAACTGCAAAATCGCGCTGTGACGTTAAATACAATTAAACAACCAAATGGCTAGGAAAGAAACTCATAACGTAGAACATTTATTGGGGTTACTATTGGGGACAGATATATTGGCAGATAATTCTTAGGATAACATACATGTTTATTTCTAGAGATTCAGTTCGCACTCATTATCTGTTTGTGTTTCGTTCTTTCTTCCTTCCTCCTAGCTTGTGTGTGCTTTCTCTTAACTCCTCCCTATCTAACCTACTGTGCTCAGTGCTCTCTACGTTCTACGTGACGTCACGTGCTGGAAGCTCAGCTACATATCCGTCTGCGCTCCTGGTGATAAGCTTGTTTTGCGGCGGTCACGAAACGACTCACGCACGCATTTTCACGGGTCCGAAGGCGGATCCCAAGACGTTATCGAAAAGAGGTTTCGATCTTCAAAATCGCTTGCAGGTTCTTGGCGCTAATGGCACATTGGTTCTTCAGTCTTTGACTGGCACAAAAAAATCCTCCGCGGCGCCCTCACCGGACGCCGCACTTCGTTCCGAAAAAAGAAAGGTTTGACTACCGGATTACTGTTGTTGAACGCAACCGGCAGTCGATGACCTGTTCGACAGGTCGATGCTCTCACCGGCTTGGTTGATGGCTGTCGTGGATATATTACACGTCACGGCGTGATCACAAATTAGAATGGCGGTTGACTTACCCAAGCGATGGCGGTCTTTCGGTGGTCGATACTGTCTTGCCGGTCGATTGACGAACCAGCGGGTGGATTCCGTCCACGTGAAGGTTTCCTGGGCCTCCTCGGACTGATGTGGTGACGAATCCGTCCGCTTCTGGCTGGTTGGCGATAACCAGGAACTTCTCGTCCGTTGGGGAAAGGAATTGCCGCGCCTGGGTGCGACGAACTGCGGGCGGGAAAATACAAGCCGATCTGGCAGGACATAGAACGTAAGCACTGGCACAAAGAGCACATCTAGAGCACAAATTCTCACCTTGACTATTAGGTTCTAGCCTCTACCTTCGCACATACAATTCTTCACGCACACTTTTTGGCCTACTTCTAGAACGAAACATGAATTTAACTATTTAACTATACTTAACATCACTTTTCTAACACCTACTTTGGCACACGAAAACACTAACTTAGCAAACGCGGACACTTCCAACTCTTTGGATGATCACGGACGAAATGATCGAGTCTGTGAAGCCTCAGATAAGGGAAAGTGTATCTCGAACGTACCCGGAAGTACGTCATTTCCCGAAAGTCTTCGTGTACTGTCGTGACTACCCAGTTACATTGGACAACTTGTATGCTAGTCGTGCTGCCATCCCTTTCCCACCTTATCGAGAAAACAAATGGCTTCGACCCAGGGAAGCGTTTGCAAGTTGTTTAATGCTCGTTTGCCTACGCTAAGGGAATGCTTTCAAAATTCAAATTCATTCTTAAAGACTGCATATTCTTACAACCTATTATATTCACATTATTTACACAAAATATATACAAAATTATTTACAAAATTCCTGACTGCTACAAGCTCTTGGGTATTTCTTCACGTGGTATGTCTCATATTTCGCTTGGAACACATAGCAAACTTAGTGGCATCGTATAGAGAAAGGATATAGCTTTCATTTGAAATCGAAAAAAATTTGGCGGCCATTTTGAATTTTGTTAGAAAAATCGTTTTTTCACCATTAGCGTACCACTAGTTTTGAATTCTGAAATCACCATCAGAAAGCTGAGGAAAAAATGCGTAAGATAGACTACAGAAACTAGGTAAGCAATGGTATTTACCCTATCAAATGAACGATTTTCTTAATCATGTTCTACGATTTTGACGTATATGGCGAGTGTAATCAATACAAAAAAATTGTTTGTGCTACAAAGAAACAAGTTTTCAACCTTTTGTGTTCTATCGAGTCGAATAAAGAATAAGAATATTATTTTAAGTTAAAAATCTGGCGGCCATCTTGGATTTTGACGCCATCTTGGTTTTAAGTAGTAGAATGAGTTTTCACCTTGTTAGCACTTAACATGTTGAATTTCAATGCTACCATTACACTTATTATTCTTCTTGTTCTTCTTTTTCCTGACGTTACGTCCCTACTGGAACAGAGCCAACCCCTCAGCTTATTTGCTACTTGAATGATTCTTCTGCATATCTTCGAGTTGAAAAATACCATTATTTCTTTCATTTATTTGCTCTAAACCATTGATAGAAATGAACAATCAGTTGAACAGCTGAGATAAGATAAGCAAAATATAATCTGATTGTTATTTTTTAACGGAGACATCATAGTTCAACATGATGAGCACTGATATGGTAAAACATAATTTAACTGCTAAAAACCAAGATGGCGTCGAAATCCAAGATGGCCGCCAGATTTTCCAAACTTGAAATAATACACCTGCGTTTCGGAATTACGTTCACATTAGAACAAAACCTGCTTCTCATCTTTCAATTTCGCTATTTTTCACATGCATGATACTTTATGGTTCAGAAAATCAAGGATGTTTTTTTGCTCCAAAATGTGAGATTTCCATTCTAAATCAATGTACAAAAGTACAATGTTTTACGTTAAAACTACAGATATTACCACAATACTTACTAATGTCCCGTTGCCCAATCTATAAACTTCATTCAATGAACAACAATGCATATGGTAAAAACAATGTTTGTTCAATAAAATCAATGTTATTGGCCGGTTTTCATTTATTGAATTTATTTATTCATTATTACTGAATTCAAAGATATGTCGTAGAATTATTCTGTTGTCAGAAATCGCATTATAAAAGAAAATTCCTGTCTAATAACCTGGATTTATAACTAACTAATAAAGCTGAGTATCAGGCTCGGTTCCAGTAGGGACGTAACGTTAGCAAAATGAAGAATAATAAGAAGAAGAGTATACGTAACCTTTTTTATTGGTAGCCACTAAATTCGACATGCTGAGTGCTATCAAGGTGACAAATTCATTCTTCTACTTAAAATCAAGATGGCGTCAAAATCCAAGATGGCCGCCAGATTTTTTCACTTAAAATAATATTCTTAGTCTTTACTCGACTCGAATAAAACACCAAAGATTGAAAACTTGTTTCTTTGTAGTACAAAAAAAGATTTTTGTATTGATTACCTCACCTAGTTTCTGTAGCCTATCTTACGCAATTTTTCCTCAGCTTTCTGATGGTGATCTCAGAATTCAAAACTAGCGGTGCGAATGGTGAAAAAACGATTTTTCTAACAAAATTCAAGATAGTGGCCAAATTCAAAATGGCCGCCAATTTTTTTTCGATTTAAAATGAAAGCTATATTCCTTCTCTATACGATGCCACTAAGTTTGCTATGTATTCCAAGCGAAATATGAGACATATCACGTGAAGAAATACCCAAGATTTATCAAAAAATGGGCTCTTTCGCAAACTGTTCAGCTAGCTGGCGTACGAGGGGTCCACCAATTTGAGAAAACGGAAAGGACCACCCTTAAGTTTTATCGAAAACTAGCGATCAGTGACATAAAATTGTAATTCTAACGATGGGTGCCGATGGCGGCCTGGTTTCAGCGAGAATTGCTCACGAACGATAAATGTAATGCGTGTTGTATGACTGCAGATGGATAAATGGGATGAAATTATGGCTCGTGTGTCAATGATGGTTAAATTTCCAAAGCCTGGAACCTGACGGAATACCATCTCTGAGGCTGTTCGCCCCTCCCTGGTGAAAATCCTGGCTACCCCCACGACTGTGCACCTTCTCCCATGTGGCGTGGAGAAAGGGAGGGAAGTGGTTTTGGCGCAACGCAGACGGTCCACCAGACAGTGAGTCGGTTATTGGATCACCGGGGCGCTCTGTCGATGCATAATAATCAAACAGGGCAGGCAAAACTATCAATTTCTCACGTTTTGTAAACAGATTTCAATTTTTGCTCACCGCCACCCCGACGTCGCGTATCGTCCCCGGGCAGCGAATATAGGTAGGTAGGTTAAGGTACGTTATAGAAGTCCCCGTGGTGACTGGTGCTTTCACGCGCTCTCGACATGTGAGGGCACGTTTTCCAGCAACCAACGCACAGTGGGAAAAAAAGGTAACAAACCGACGAAGAATTCTGTATCTTCTGAACGCAACGAGTAATCCTTGAGAAAATACCTGTATCTTATGTAAAAATGTCTAAGGAATCGAATGAAAACTGGTTCTGATGGCCGCACGGATCGTTATCATGCCCATTTTACCCGAAATCCCCATTTTTATTAGGTATTTGATAGGATTTCTCACATTATATGCAGGGAAACTGTGTATGAGCTATCGAAATGACGATTTTCAAACGATAAGAATATGAAGATGTGGATGCAGAAGTTTGACCTGACCGCACGTATAGTTATCATGCCCATTTCACCCAATTTCCCCATTTTATCAACTTTTTCATATAATTTATCATATTATACGCAGGAAAACCGTTTATTAGCTATTGACATAACGTTTTCTAAGCGGTAATAGCCTAGAGAAGAAAGTGCATGAATTAAAACTGACCGCACGGATCAGTGTCAAGCTCGTTTTACCCGAATTCCCCAATTTATCAGGTTTTTAATAGGATTTTTCATATAACAAGCAGAAAAACTGTTTGTGAGCTATTGGAACAATATTTTCTAAGCGATAACAGTCTGAGCATATAAAGCAGGTGTTAAAACTGACCCGCACGGATCGACAACATGCCCATTTCACCCAAATTCCCCATTTTTATTAGGTATTTGATAGGATTTCTCACATTATATGCGGGGGAAACTGTGTATGAGCTATTGAAATGACGATTTTAAAACGATAGGAATATGAAGATGTGGATGCAGAAGTTTGACCTGACCGCACGGATAGTTATCATGCCCATTTCACCCAGTTTCCCCATTTTATCAACTTTTTAATATAATTTATCATATTATACGCAGGTAAACCGTTTATTAGCTATTGACATAACGTTTTCTAAGCGGTAATAGCCTAGAAAAGCGAGTGCATGAATTAAAACTGACCGCACGGATCGGTGTCTAGCTCGTTTTACCCGAATTCTTCAATTTATCAGGTTTTTTGAAAGGATTTTTTATATTATAAGCAGAAAAAACTGTTTGTGATCTATTGGAACAATATTTTCTAAGCGATAACAGTCTGAGCATGTAAGAGCAGGTGTTGAAAACTGACCGCACGGAAAGTCAACATGCCCATTTCACCCAAATCGCCATTTTATTTTTCATAAAATTTACCTTATTTTATGCAGGGAAACAGTTTATAAGCTCTCGGCGTAATGTTTACTTAGCGATAATAGTCTAGATAAGGGAATGCAAGAATTTAAACTGACCTCGTGGATAGGTATTATGCTCGTTTTACCCGAATTCCCCCAATTTATCAGGTTTTGATAGGATTTCTTATTATTATATGTATGGAAACTGTTTATGAGCTGTTCAAATTACGTTTGTTAGATAAAGGGAATGTAAAGATGTGAGTACATGAGTTGGACCTGACCACACGGATAGTTATCATGCCCATTTTACCCAAAATTCTTCATTATATCAGGTTTTTCATGTGTGTTATTATATTATATGCAGGGAAACCATTTAGTATTTATTTACATAATGTTTTCTAAGTGATAATAGTCTAGAGGAGGAAGTGCATGAATTAAACTGACCGCACGGATCGGTAGCATTTTCGTTTTACCCAATTCCCCAATTATCAGACTCTCGTTCTGATTTCTGATATAATAGTTACTCATATTGATATATGCATGGCAACTGTTCGTGAAGTTTTGAAGTAATGTTTTTAAGCTATAAAAGTCAGCGAAAAGGAACAATAATTACAATTAATCAAAATGGATGATGGATCGTTATCATTCTCATTTTACCCAAAATCCCCATTGTCTCTTGACTTCTTCAGTGAACTTGAAGCCTGACCCTGATATTGATCTTGATATATCCTTTAATAATTCTGATATTCTGAATCCTGAATTCTGAATTCTGAAATTCTGATAATTCTGATAATAAATCTGATACCCTGATATATCTTGACTCATATATACAGGGAAGCTGATAATGAACTATGAAACGATAACAGTATATGCAAAGAAACCTGTAATGAGTTATTTAGGTAACATTGTCCGAGAAACAACAGTCAAAAAAGTAAGTGCAGTAATATAAACTGAGCGAAAGGATTGTTGAAATGCTCATTTTACCCACATTTTCTATTTTTATCACAATTGTAAGGGGCCGTCCATAAATAACGTAGCATTTTTTCACTAATATTTTAAACCCCCCTCCCCTCGTAGCATTTCGTCACAAATTCTGATACCTTTCTTGGAAAATACGTAGGATATCAATCAACCTCCCCGCTATCATTTTTTTATTTGTTTTTCTTTGCAATTAGGTTAAAACAAAAAAATTGAATTCAGAAGTTCAATACACAGTTTGATATTATTTACTGACTGAAACGTAAGGATAGTCTAACGAATAATGGTTTGCAAACGTTTGATATACAGTAGCGTTAAAAAGTTACGTAGTTTGCTGTTGTTACCATGAAAAACAAGTTTATAGCTGAAAATGTAGAAAAAAGGAAAAGCTTCAATAGGATTGCTGAAGCTAACAGTAACAAGTACAATAGATTTTATAATATTTTGAAAAGAAATTTCGTTATATTAGAGGTTTTTTTTCAATTATTCGTTGTTAGGAAATAGATTCAATGAAAATGGTCAACGATATATCTTAATTTAAAATGGATACAAGTTAGCTGATACAATAATTTTTTTTATGTCCGAGACACTTGGAAGGTACGAAGGGGGGGGGGGGTTTATAAAAATAAATAAGGAACAAAAAAATAAAAATAGAAAAAAGTATTTCTTTCGAATTTTTATTTTAAACGATGATTGTTAACTTTTTTCAACGCGTTCTGAATCATTATTTACTTGTTTTTTACTTTAAAAATTGAAAAAAAAACTTTTCTGATGTCAAAAAATGACGAATCTTTTTTGTCTCCCCCTCAAAATTTTCGGATTTTTGAAGGGGGGGGGGACATAAAAGAAAATTAATATTTGTATCAGCCTTCTTATACCAATTATTTATCTTTATTAATATTTCAGCTCAACTTCATTATTGTTCCCCATACTGAAATAATCTTACACAACCTATAATAAAACTTTTTTTTTTCTGAATTAATTAACTCATTACGCGTGGTAAAGATGGACAAATTATGGGTGAAATTATGAAAAAAAATCCACGTGCTCGGCTGGGATTTGAACCCAGGACTCTTGTATGCTAGACGAGCGCTTTACCAACTAAGCTACCGAGCCACTTGGTGGACCCAATAACTGAGTTGGTTACAAGTTTAGAATTCAAATCCCTACAGACCACGCGGACCCCTTTCATAACCAATATCCATCCATCTCAGTTCCTACACACGCGGAGCGAGCGAGTGCGATTTGTTTAGTGTTGAAACTGTTTGCCTATCGTACCTACATCGCTTCCACAACAACTGTATTGTGAGAGTAAAGATGTGGGAAGGCTATCAACGTGTCGTTCTCAACTCAAGTGACGACATGACTACTACAGAGAGGCAGTACACTCTAATATAAACTGACACTTATATTGAGCTATTCGGTAATCCAATCCGCATGGTTATTAAATTAATTAACTCATTAACGCGTGGTAAAGATGGACAAATTATGGGTGAAATTATGAAAAAATCCACGTGCTCGGCTGGGATTTGAACCCAGGACTCTTGTATTGCTAGACGAGCGCTTTACCAACTAAGCTACCGAGCCACTTGGTGACCAATAACTGAGTTGGTTACAAGTTTAGAATTCAAATCCCTACAGACCACGCGGACCCCTTTCATAACAATATCCATCCATCTCATGTTCCTACACACGCGGAGCGAGCGAGTGCGATTTGTTTAGTGTTGAAACTGTTTGCCTATCGTACCTACATCGCTTCCACAACAACTGTATTGTGGAAGAGTAAAGATGTGGGAAGGCTATCAACGTGTCGTTCTCACTCAAGTGACGACATGACTACTACAGAGAGGCAGTACACTCTAATATAAACTGACACTTATATTGAGCTATTCGGTAATCCAATCCGCATGGTTATTAAATTAATTAACTCATTACGCGTGGTAAAGATGACAAATTATGGGTGACATTATGAAAAAAATCCACGTGCTCGGCTGGGATTTGAACCCAGGACTCTTGTATGCTAGACGAGCTGCTTTACAACTAAGCTACCGAGCCACTTGGTGACCAATAACTGAGTTGGTTACAAGTTTAGAATTCAAATCCCTACAGACCACGCGGACCCCTTTCATAACCAATATCCATCCATCTCATGTTCCTACACACGCGGAGCGAGCGAGTGCGATTTGTTTAGTGTTTTGAAACTGTTTGCCTATCGTACCTAATCGCTTCCACAACAACTGTATTGTGGAAGAGTAAAAGATGTGGAAGGCTATCAACGTGTCGTTCTCACTCAAGTGACGACATGACTACTACAGAGAGGGCAGTACACTCTAATATAAACTGACACTTATATTGAGCTATTCGGTAATCCAATCCGCATGGTTATTAAATTAATTAACTCATTACGCGTGGTAAATGGACAAATTATGGGTGAAATTATGAAAAAAATCCACGTGCTCGGCTGGGATTTGAACCCAGGACTCTTGTATGCTAGACGAGCGCTTTACCAACTAAGCTACCGAGCCACTTGGTGACCCAATAACTGAGTTGGTTACAAGTTTAGAATTCAAATCCCTACAGACCACGCGGACCCCTTTCATAACCAATATCCATCCATCTCATGTTCCTACACTGGTTATGAAAAGGGTCCGCGTGGTCTGTAGGGATTTGAATTCTAAACTTGTAACCAACTCAGTTATTGGGTCACCAAGTGGCTCGGTAGCTTAGTTGGTAAAGCGCTCGTCTAGCATACAAGAGTCCTGGGTTCAAATCCAGCCGAGCACGTGAATTTTTTTCATAATTTCACCCATAATTTGTCCATCTTTACCACGCGTAATGAGTTAATTAATTTAATAACCATGCGGATTGGATTACCGAATAGCTCAATATAAGTGTCAGTTTATATTTAGAGTGTACCTGCCTTCTCTGTAGTAGTCATGTCGTCACTTGAGTGAGAACGACACGTTGATAGCCTTCCACCATCTTACTCTTCCACAATACAGTGTTGTGAAGCGATGTAGGTACGATTAGGCAAACAGTTTCAACACTAAACAAATCGCACTCGCTCGCTCCGCGTGTGTTAGGAACATGAGATGGATGGATTATTGGTTATGAAAGGGGTCCGCGTGGTCTGTAGGGATTTGAATTCTAAACTTGTAACCAACTCAGTTATTGGGTCACCAAGTGGCTCGGTAGCTTAGTTGGTAAAGCGCTCGTCTAGCATACAAGAGTCCTGGGTTCAAATCCCAGCCGAGCACGTGGATTTTTTTCATAATTTCACCCATAATTTGTCCATCTTTACCACGCGTAATGAGTTAATTAATTTAATAACCATGCGGATTGGATTACCGAATAGCTCAATATAAGTGTCAGTTTATATTAGAGTGTACTGCCTCTCTGTAGTAGTCATGTCGTCACTTGAGTGAGAACGACACGTTGATAGCCTTCCCACATCTTTACTCTTCCACAATACAGTTGTTGTGGAAGCGATGTAGATACGATAGGCAAACAGTTTCAACACTAAACAAATCGCACTCGCTCGCTCCGCGTGTGTAGGAACATGAGATGGATGGATATTGGTTATGAAAGGGGTCCGCGTGGTCTGTAGGGATTTGAATTCTAAACTTGTAACCAACTCAGTTATTGGGTCACCAAGTGGCTCGGTAGCTTAGTTGGTAAAGCGCTCGTCTAGCATACAAGAGTCCTGGGTTCAAATCCCAGCCGAGCACGTGGATTTTTTTCATAACTTCACCCATAATTTGTCCATCTTTACCACGCGTAATGAGTTAATTAATTTAATAACCATGCGGATTGGATTACCGAATAGCTCAATATAAGTGTCAGTTTATATTAGAGTGTACTGCCTCTCTGTAGTAGTCATGTCGTCACTTGAGTGAGAACGACACGTTGATAGCCTTCCCACATCTTTACTCTTCCACAATACAGTTGTTGTGGAAGCGATGTAGGTACGATAGGCAAACAGTTTCAACACTAAACAAATCGCACTCGCTCGCTCCGCGTGTGTAGGAACATGAGATGGATGGATATTGGTTATGAAAGGGGTCCGCGTGGTCTGTAGGGATTTGAATTCTAAACTTGTAACCAACTCAGTTATTGGGTCACCAAGTGGCTCGGTAGCTTAGTTGGTAAAGCGCTCGTCTAGCATACAAGAGTCCTGGGTTCAAATCCCAGCCGAGCACGTGGATTTTTTTCATAATTTCACCCATAATTTGTCCATCTTTACCACGCGTAATGAGTTAATTAATTTAATAACCATGCGGATTGGATTACCGAATAGCTCAATATAAGTGTCAGTTTTTTTTCTGGTTGCTGGACGGGTTTTTTTGTGGAGGGGCTGGGAATTGAATCCATGACCTGCCGCTTATGAAGCGAAAGCGTAACCTCAAGGCTACGGACCCCCCATAATGAAACTGTTAAATAATAAAAATAATCTTTCTTCAAATTACCGAATTCTTAAGAAAATTGAATGATAGAACAATTTCGATAACATCAAGAGCATTGATATATCAAAACAAATCGATGAGTTGATTGGGTGAAGATCTCCTGCAACATTGAAAGCATAATTCACTGAATAAATATCTTGTTTTAATGTAATATTCACCATAACGATTTTTTTTATAATGCTCTAACAGAAAATATGAATAAAACTAAAACAAAGTTTTCCAAGCCGTTAAAGCATCGATTATTTATTAATTTATTTTACTTTCAATTTGTTTATTTATAAATTTATTTATTTAGACATGTATACAATATAATGTTTACATAATTATTTTAGGCTTAAAAAATCTGTTGGATTGCATTTATTCATAAAATCTAAAATTTCTTTGAACTTTTTCAATCTTGTCAATTTTTTCAGCGCCTCTCAATTTACCGAAGTGATTCAAAATGCTACTTCCACTAGCTAGGACCCTTCCCTCCCCTTGTCACACATCGTCACAAATTCGTGAAGCCCCCCCCCCTAAAAAAAGCTACGTCATTTATGGACGACCCCTAAAGTATTATTGGTGCTATGTCCAAGAAAACTTAATATGTGCTATTGAAATAATGATTCCTAAGTGCCAAGAGCCTAAGCAAATGAGTGATGATTTTAGAACTGATCGCACGTTCATTGTCATACCGTAATTTCGGGTGAAATTGATCATTTTTCACGGGTTTTCAAGTCTGGTTTCTATAATGTTAACAATGCCAAACAAATAAATGCAGGAATATAAGTACGAAGGTGAGCCTCATCGACTTATGTACAGAAATTTCTAACAAATGTCATTTTAGTGTTAATAAATATCTCTAAAATAAAAAATCAGAGGATCTCATTTCGGGGTGAAATTGATCACTTGTCAATGCCATTATTGTTAGTTTCCAAAACAACTCTATATGATAAATTTGAGCTCCCTGAATCCGAATATGCTTGTAAAATTATTAACAATGCAATATTTAGATAAATAACGAATAGGTAAATTTCAAGAATTACGCGGAAAACGCCTAAATATATGCAATTTCCTAAGGAATTCAATGATATCTAACAGAAATTCAATAATTTCAACCATATGAGCTAATTGGTACGAGTTTTGGTGATGAAATCTGGTTTGGGGATACAGTCGCCTCTCCACATCTCGATATCGAAGGGACCATCGAGATATGGAGAGATCGAGACAAAGAACAATTTTTTGATGAATACTAGATTGAAAAACACTCCGTTGCCAAGAAAGTAGTACACAAACAGACGTCATTTTGCGTTCCTAATTTGATTTGAATCCTGAAACTATGGTCTAGTTACCTTCGATATTGGTCATATCGACATACGGAGAGAAAATTGAGAACGAAAAATCAACAGAAACGCATCGAGATATGGGGATATCGAGATAAGGAGGATATCGAGATATGGAGAGTGAAAATGTATGCAGACGGAAGGGACTTATGAAATCATCGACATAGGGAGAGATATCGAGATGTAGAACATCGACTGTATATCTCAAGCATCCTCACAAACTTTTAGGTTTATACCATGTTCAAATCCTTGCTTATAAATAGAAGTTCATAGGTGTTTGTCAATACTGCACCGTGCATGATTTTGAAATTTTACATTATTTTCATAGTAATAAACATTCTTTAACGCAAAAAACTTCACAAAATACAATTCGACAATAGTTACGACAAGCAACGTTCATTTACTGCAGCTTACATTGATATTTGTGCTCATTACGAATAAATAAAATCGTGTGATACGATGATCAATTTCACCCTTCTGATCAATTACACCCGATTTACGGTACTCATTTTACGCAAATTCCCTTTTTTAAGGACTTCTGTTATTTCATGTTGGGAAGCTGATAATGAGCTGCTGAAATAACGTTTTATACGTGACAACAGTCTAGAAAGTGAGTGCAGGAATTTAAACTGTGTGGTCAGGATGGGCATCATGCTCATTTTACCCAAATTCCCCATATGATCAGGCTTCTGCGAAGACTGCTAATATTCGCTCTTATATAAACAGTTAAACTTTATAAAAAGTTGAAATTCCTTTTTCTAAGCGACAAAATATTTTTTCAGTGTATATTTTT